>NC_090032.1:21772609-21775109 GCF_037176765.1 Anolis sagrei
GGGAAGTGAATGGAGGGACTTGAAGTCCCATCATCTGTGGACTGCACCAGGATGTAGAGTGGGTCATGGGGACTCTGTGTGCCAAGTTTGGTCTTTATCAGTCTTTGTTGGGGGCCGCAGTAGTCTGTGGGAACAAAAGGGGTGGGAAAGTACTCCAAATCTTATAATCCATTGTCTGTCCTCCCCCAACCCTCACCAGAATGTAGAGTGGGTCATGGGGGCTCTGTGTGCCAAGTTTGGTCTTTATCAGTCTTTGTTTGGGCCCACAGTGGTCTGTGGGAACCGATGGGTTTGAAAGTACTACAAATCCCATCATCCTATGTGTGCCAAGTTTGGTCTTGATTGGTCATTGGATGAGGGTCGCAGCGGTCTCGGGAATTGAGTGGGTGTACTTCAAATCCCATCATCCATGGTCCACCCTCCTCCAAACTGCAGTAGGATGTAGAGTGGGTCATGGGGGCTCTGTGTGCCAAGTTTGGTCTTTATCGGTCTTCATTGGGGGCCACAGTGGTCTGTGGGAACCGATGGGTTTGAAAGTACTACAAATCCCATCATCCTTGTCCGTCCTCCCCCATAACTCACCAGGATGTAAAGGGGGTCATGGGAATTATGTGTGCCAAGTTTGGTCTTGATTGGTCATTGGATGAGGGTCGCAGCAGTTTCGGGAATTGAGTGGGGGTACTTCAAATCCCATCATCCATGGTCATCCCTCCTCCAAACTGCAGTAGGATGTAGAGTGGGTCATGGGGGCTCTGTGTGCCAAGTTTGGTCTTTATCGGTCTTCATTGGGGGCTACAGTGGTCTGTGGGAACCGATGGATTTGAAAGTACTACAAATCCCATCATCCTTTGTCCGTCCTCCCCCATACCTCACCAGGATGTAAAGGGGGTCATGGGGGTTATGTGTACCAAGTTTGGTCCAGGTCCGTCACCCATGGTGGTCACAGTGTCCTGTGAAAGTGGCAGCCAATCAGAAAGCTGCCACATACACCGCCCTCCCTCCCTCCGCATACAAACACTGACTTTTATTATATACATCAATTGTGATATTTATTTTATTTTACTTTATTTATATGGCCTGGTTTCAGGACCAAGCGTGGATTCGAACTCGAGTCTCTCTCCGGGATGACCCTTGTCCTGACTGTCCTTGTCTTTGTCTCCGCAGGGGCCGTGGCCGTGGTGCTGGACCCTCCGAAGGCGATGGTGACGGCGGTGCTGGGCAAGGATGCGGTGCTGCCGTGCGCCTTCACCAGCGACGAAGCCACGGTTCTGCAGGTGCGGTGGCTGAAGCGCGGGGAGGACGGGGTGGACGTGGACGTGGCGGTGCTGAACGTGGAGCACGGGACCTACGTGGAGGAGGCCTACCTGGGCCGGGTGGCCCGCGCCTCCGAGTCCGACACGCTCCAAGACGGGTCCGTCCGGCTGCGCAACGCCGTCCAGGCCGACGAGGGGACCTACGAGTGCCACCTCATCACCTTCCCCTTGGGGAACTTCGAGTCCAGCGTCCGGCTCAAGGTCCTGGGTGAGGGCAACGTCAGACCTCCGTGACCGGAGGACCACGGCCTTGCTCGGTCCTTTGGGACACTCTCTGGGACATCTGTCGATCGATTAAATTGATTGATTGATTGACCGATCTGGGGTGTTGAGTGGTTTCCAAACTGTATGGCCATGTTCAAGAACATCTATCTATCTATATCTGACTCTATCTATCTATCTATCTATCTATCTATCTATCTCTTCTAACTATTTAATCTATCTATCTATCTATCTATCTATCTATCTATCTATCTGTTCTAACTATTTAATCTATCTATCTCTTCTAACTATTCTATCTATCTATCTATCTATCTTATCTATCTCTTCTAACTATTTAATCTATCTATCTATCTATCTCTTCTAACTATTCTATCTATCTATCTATCTATCTATCTATCTTATCTATCTCTTCTAACTATTTAATCTATCTATCTATCTATCTCTTCTAACTATTTAATCTATCTATCTATCTATCTATCTCTTCTAACTATTTAATCTATCTATCTATCTCTTCTAACTATTTAATCTATCTATCTATCTATCTTATCTATCTCTTCTAACTATTTAATCTATCTCTTCTAACTATTTAATCTATCTATCTATCTATCTATCTATCTATCTATCTCTTCTAACTATTTAATCTATCTATCTATCTCTTCTAACTATTTTATCTATCTATCTATCTATCTATCTATCTATCTCTTCTAACTATTTAATCTATCTTATCTATCTCTTCTAACTATTTTATCTATCTATCTATCTATCTATCTATCTATCTCTTCTAACTATTTAATCTATCTATCTATCTCTTCTAACTATTTAATCTATCTATCTATCTATCTATCTATCTCTTCTAACTATTTAATCTATCTATCTATCTATCTATCTTATCTATCTCTTCTAACTATTTAATCTATCTATCTATCTATCTATCTATCTATCTATTTATCCGTCCATCCGTCCAT
>NC_090032.1:21777609-21840109 GCF_037176765.1 Anolis sagrei
TCATTCATTCATTCATTCATTCATTCATTCATTCATTGTGGGATTCTACCATTGACTGATTGATTGATTGAATCATTGTGTCAGACTAGATGGCCTTTGGAGTCTCAAGTCTAGGATTCTATGATTGATTAATTCATTTATTCATTCCATGAGCATTTCTGAGTAGAGTTGGACTAGATGACTTGTAGGGTTCTATGATTGAATGGTTGATTGATTGATTGATTGATTGATTGTGGGATGCTATGATTGATTGATTGATTGATTGATTGATTCATTCATTCATTCATTGTGAGATTCTATGTTGATTGATTGATTCATTCATTCATTGTGTCAGAGTAGGTGACCTTTGGGGTCCCACCCTGTCTAGCATTCTTTGATTGATTGTGCATTCCTGAACGGGGTTGGGGTGGATTACCTCTGGGATTCTATGATTGACTGACTGATTGA
This sequence comes from Anolis sagrei, assembly GCF_037176765.1. NCBI lineage: Eukaryota > Metazoa > Chordata > Lepidosauria > Squamata > Anolidae > Anolis > Anolis sagrei. Next base: position 21,778,057 of record NC_090032.1, read on the forward strand.
TTGATTCATTGTGTCAGAACAGATGGCCGTTGGGGTCCCTCCCAAGTCTAGGATTCTATGATTTAGTCATTTATTGTTTCAGATGGCATTTGGGATCCTTTCCAAGTCTTGCATTCTATGATTGATTGATTGATTGATTGATTGTGGGGTTCTATGATTAATTGATTGATTGATTGATTGATTCAGTCAATCATTGTCTCAGACTAGATGGTCTTTGGGGTCCCTTCCAAGTCTAGGATTCTATGATTGAGTGATTGATTGATTGATTGATTGATTGTGGGATTCTATTATTGATTGATTGATTGATTCATTCATTCATTCATTCATTCATTCATTCATTCATTCATTCATTGTGTTAGACTAGATAACCTTTAGAGACCCTTCCGACTCTATGAATCTATGATTGGTTGATTGATTGATTGATTGATTGAGTGAGTGAGTGAGTCATTGTGTCAGACCAGATGAGCTTTGGAGTCCCCACAGATTGAATGATTGATTGATTGATTGATTCAGACTAGATGGCCTTTGGGTGTCCCTTCCTAGTCTAGGATTTTATGATGGATGGATGGATGGATGGATTCCTTCACTGTGTCAGACTAGATAACCTTTGGGTGTCCCTTTCAAGTCTTGGATTCTATGATGAATGGATGGATAGATTCCTTCACTGTGTCAGACTAGATGGGCTTTGGTGTCCCTTCTCAGTCTAGGATTTCATGATGGATGGATGGATGGATTCCTTCATTGGTTTAGACTAGATGGCCTTTGGGGTCCCTTCTCAGTCTAGGCTTCCATGATTGATAGATGAATAGGTGGATGGATAGAGTCCTTAATTGGTCCAGAATAGATGGCCTTTGGTGTCCCTTCTCAGTCTAGGATTCTATGACAGATGGATGGTTGGATGGATGGATGGATGGATTCCTTCACTGTGTCAGACTAGATGGCCTTTGGGATCCCTTCTTAGTCTAGAATTCCATGATGGATGGATGGATGGATTCCTTCATTAGTTCAGACTAGATGGCCTTTGTGGTCCCTTCTCAATCTAGGATTCCATGATGGATGGATGGATTCCTTCACTCTCTCAGACTAGATGGCCTTTGGTGTCTCTTCTCAATCTAGGATTCCAGGATGGATGGATTCCTTCACTGTCTCAGACTAGACGACCTTTGTGGTCCTTCCCAAGTCTAGGATTCCATGATGGATTCCTTCATTGGTTCAGACTAGATGGCCTTTGTGATCCTTCCCAAGTCTAGGATTCCATGATGGATGGATGAATGGATGGATGGATTCCTTCATTGGTTCAGCCTAGATGGTCTTTGGGGTCCCTTCTCAGTCTAGGCTTCCATGATGGATAGATGGATGGATGGATGGATGGATTCCTTCACTGTCTCAGACTAGATGGCCTCTGGGGTCCCTTCTCAGTCTAGGCTTCCATGATGGATAGATGGATGGATGGATGGATGGATTCCTTCATTGGTTCAGACTAGACGACCTTTGTGGTCCTTCCCAAGTCTAGGATTCCAGGATGGATTCCTTCATTGGTTCAGCCTAGATGGTCTTTGGGGTCCCTTCTCAGTCTAGGCTTCCATGATGGATAGATGGATGGATGGATGGATGGATGGATTCCTTCATTGGTTCACACTAGATGACCTTTGTGGTCCTTCCCAAGTCTAGGATTCCATGATGGATAGATGGATGGATGGATGGATGGATGGATTCCTTCATTGGTTCAGACTAGACGACCTTTGTGGTCCTTCCCAAGTCTAGGATTCCAGGATGGATTCCTTCATTGGTTCAGCCTAGATGGTCTTTGGGGTCCCTTCTCAGTCTAGGATTCCATGATGAATGGATGGATTCCTTCATTGGTTCACACTAGATGACCTTTGTGGTCCTTCCCAAGTCTAGGATTCCATGATGGATGGATGGATGGATGGATGGATGGATTCCTTCATTGGTTCAGACTAGACGACCTTTGTGGTCCTTCCCAAGTCTAGGATTCCAGGATGGATTCCTTCATTGGTTCAGCCTAGATGGTCTTTGGGGTCCCTTCTCAGTCTAGGCTTCCATGATGGATAGATGGATGGATGGATGGATGGATTCCTTCACTGTGTCAGACTAGATGGCCTCTGGGGTGGCCTCCCAAGCCTGGTGTGCTGACCCCTTCCTCTTCCTCCCGCAGTGCCTCCTTTGCCCACGCTGAACCTGGGCCCGCCGCTGGAGGAGGGCCAGGGCCGGACGCTGGCGGCCTCGTGCACGGCGGAGGGCAGCCCGGTGCCCAACGTGTCCTGGGAGACGGCGGTGCGCGGGGAGACCCGCAGCCAGCAGTCCTCGCACCCGCGCTCGGCCTCCGTCACCAGCGAGTTCTACGTGGTGCCCGGGCGCAGCATGCACGGCCAGGCCCTCACCTGCGTGGTCTCCCACCCGGGCCTCCAGCACAAGAAGAAGATCACCCACACCCTCAACGTGGCCTGTAGGTAGTACACCCCACGCGCGGGCCCCTCGGGGGAGGACACTCCGGGCGAGAGGGATGCCTTGAAAAGCATTGGCCTTTTAGAGGAAGAAACTCTGGGCGAGAGAGCCGCCTTGGAAAGCATTGGGTCCTAGTGAAGTCAATACAGACTTTAGGAGGGTCTCCCCAGTAAAGGAGACCCCTAGGACCGCATCAAAGAGGGTCCATGACCTTGGCGAGCCGTCAGAGAAGCCTGATTCCAGCAATTTTATTAATATTAATAATTGAAATGAGACTCTTGCCAAGGCGAAGAAGAGGCATCGAGGTTTAATGAGAGATTCAGCTGAGTCGGATGCAAATGCGGGGATAGCTCACCCACAAGCATACCAGTATATTGATCAGAGGCATATTTATAGCAAATTCAAAGTTGCAGAGTTCAAACTCCCCGCCCCGGCTTCCCTGTTGTTCCCTGCCCCCGGTGCCTCTGGATCAGCCAGGAAGCTCCAGTGGTCAGTAGGAACCAATGGGGAGACCTCTGCCACCTGGTGGCGACAGCCAATCAGGAGAGATGGAGGCGGGATGAGGGAGCACAAAGGAATCTAGGAAAGGAAATGCCATGTGGCCGGCGAGATAAAGGGGAAATCTCAAGCCAGCCTGATCTATCAACATGGGTAGACTGGGGTGATTGTTTCTTGGTGGAGATAGCTGAGTTAATCAGAGCGAAGGCAAAAGGTTTTTCGAGGACCTTTTGTCCTTCAGGAGGAAATATGATTAAGATTTTTGCCAAAGGGGCAAGCTGAGGGCTGGGCAATTCCTCTGACGGCCACCAGCTGCCCAGGCTATTGTTCATGCAAAGGGAAGTTGTGGATAAAAAAAAGTGGCCCAAATGGACCTGGTGTCTCTGGAAACAAGCTTTGCTCCCCGTCCTTGGAGAACTACAGCTCCCGAGAGAGGCAGAGACCCCAAGGTCTAGCTATTCCCAAAGTTTCATAGGGTCTTCATTGTTGTTAAGGCCTTGGCCAATTGACCAAGACTTAACCCCTATTGTGCAGTCTGGTACCTTTGTCCTTTGCAGAACTATAAGTCACCATCCCTTGATAGGTTTCTCGTCAGAAACTCTGGGCGAGAGAGCAGCCTTGAAAAGCGTTGGCACCTGGGACGTATAGTGCAAGCCACACTCTCTCGGCCTCGGGCGCCCTTCCTCATGCCTTCCTTCCTCTCCCTAGATCTCTCCGACGCCTCCATCTTGGGCCAGGAAGCGGAGGACAACTGGGTCGAAGGCCGGGAAGGGGCTTCGCTGAAATGCCTCGGAGACGGGAACCCTCCGCCCTCCTACAACTGGAGCCGGTGAGCCTTCCTTGCCCTCTTGCGGGGATCGCGGGGCCACTCCCGGTGAGGCCGGAGCAAAGCGGAAGCCTAGACTCCTATTGATGCAGCCGAGTATCACATTGGTCTTGTGTGCTGCTGCATCACGCTCTTGGCTTTTGGTCTACATAGACCTAAGAGTCCTAATAATGTAACATCATAATAATAACAACAATAATAATAAAATTAGATTATTATTATTATATAAGTAGATTTATTATTATTATTATTATTATTATTATTATTATTATTATTTAACCAGAATATAATACTATAACTAGAGTCCTATTGATGTAGCCTAGTATCGCATTGGTCTTACTTGCTGCTACATTGCATTCTTGGCTCATGGTCATAATATAATATAGTAATATAATATAATAATAATAATAATAATAATAATAATAATAATAATAAAAACTAGAATATAATAATATAACTAGACCCCTATTGATGCAAGCTATAATCGCATTGGTCTTACTTGCTGCTGCATTGCACTCTTGGCTCATGATCCTAATATAATATTATTTAAAATATTATTATTATTATTATTATTATTATTATTACATAGTTTAGAATCGCATTGGTCTTGCTGCTGCATTGCACTCTTGGCTCATGGTCATAATATAATAATAATAATAATAATAATAATAATAATAATCTAAATAATAACTAGAACATAATAATATAACTAGATTCCTATTGATGCAAGCTATAATCGCATTGGTCTTACTTGCTGCTGCATCACACTCTTGGCTCATGGTCCTAATATAATATTATTTAAAAATATTATTATAATAATAATAAAATATAATAATAATAATAATAATAATAATAATAATAATTACATAGTTTAGAATTGCATTGGTCTTACTTGCTGCTGCATTGCACTCTTGGCTCATGGTCCTAATATAATATTATTTAAAATTATTATTATTATTATTATTATTATTATTATTATATAGTTTAGAATCACATTGGTCTTGCTTGCTGCTGCATTGCACTCTTGGCTCATGGTCCTAATATAATATTATTTAAAATATAATAATAATAATAATAATAATAATAATAATAATAATATATTATAATAATTATTATATAGTTTAGAATCGCATTGGTCTTGGCTCATGATCCTAATATAATATTATTTAAAATATAATATAATAATAATAATAATAATAATAATAATAATATAGGTTAGAATCGCATTGGTCTTGGCTCACGATCCTAATATAATATTATTTAAAATATAATAATAATAATAATAATAATAATAATAATAATAATATAGTTTAGAATCGCATTGGTCTTGCTTGCTGCTGCATTGCACTCTTGGCTCATGGTCCTAATATAATATTATTTAAAATATAATAATAATAATAATAATAATAATAATAATAATAATAATATAGTTTAGAATCGCATTGGTCTTGGCTCACGATCCTAATATAATATTATTTAAAATATAATAATAATAATAATAATAATAATAATAATATAGTTTAGAATCGCATTGGTCTTGGCTCACGATCCTAATATAATATTATTTAAAATATAATAATAATAATAATAATAATAATAATATAGTTTAGAATCGCATTGGTCTTGCTTGCTGCTGCATTGCACTCTTGGCTCATGGTCCTAATATAATATTATTTAAAATATAATAATAATAATAATAATAATAATAATAATAATAATATAGTTTAGAATCGCATTGGTCTTGGCTCACGATCCTAATATAATATTATTTAAAATATAATATAATATAAATAATAATAATAATAATATAGTTTAGAATCGCATTGGTCTTGGCTCATGATCCTAATATAATATTATTTAAAATACAATATAAATAATAATAATAATAATATAGGTTAGAATCGCATTGGTCTTACTTGCTGCTGCATTGCACTCTTGGCTTATGGTCCTAATATAATATTATTTTAAAATATAATAATAATAATAATAATAATATATTATTATTATTATTCAGTTCTTGTGGATTTTTTCGGGCTATATGTCCATATTCTAGAGGCATAATAATATAATATATTATTATTATATTATATTATAATATATTATTATTATATGTTATTATTATTATTACATATTATTATTATTATTATTATTATTATATAACTAGATTCTTACCGATGCAGCCTAGTATCACATTGGTGTTACGTGCAGCTGCATCACGCTCTTGGCTCAGTTTGTGGTCTATGCCATAAGCCTCCTTCCGCATGGGAGTTGGAGTTTTGCAAAGTCTTTCACCTTCCCTACAACTCCAACTCCCAGCATCCCATCGCATTGAGCCACTGCACTTAAGCGGATGCTAAACAGCATCCCTGATCTCTATTGGGTTTGGTAGACCTGCCTTCAAAGGGAAGAAGCCCTGAGCCTCCGTAAACACTGATTCACGGCCCGGCCCTTTTTTGCGTCTCTCTTTCTCTGTTGTTTTTTTCCCCAGCCAGCCGGGACTTGCTCTGTGGGTTTCGGGGAAGCGCCCTCCGGGGAGAAAGGCACCTCCTGGCCCTTTCACTATCGGGATTTTTTGCAATTGTCGCTAATAATAATAATAATGATAGATGGTCGAATTGTGCCTTACTTCATGAAAGAAGAGGGTTGGACTAGATGACCTTTGGGGTCCCTTCTGGTTCTACTATTCTACGATTAGGTCTTCCTTCATGGCATTGGGTTGGACTAGATGACCTTTGGGGTCCCTTCTCTCTAGGTCTTCCTTCACAGCATTGGGTTGCACTAGATGACCTTTGGGGTCCTTCTGACTTCATAATTCCACGATTAGGTCTTCCTTCATGGCATTGGGTTGGACTAGATGACCTTTGGGGTCCTTTCTGACTCTATAATTCTATGATTAGGTCTTCCTTCATGGCATTGGTTTGGACTACATCACCTTTGGGGTCCCTTTTCTCTAGGTCTTCCTTCATGGCATTGGATTGGACTAGATGACCTTTGGGGTCCTTTTTCTCTAGTTCTTCCTTCACGGCATTGGGTTGGACTAGATGACCTTTGGGGTCACTTCTGACTCTATAATTCCACGATTAGGTCTTCCTTCATAGCATTGCGTTGGACGAGATGACCTTTGGGGTCCCTTCTGAGTCTATGATTCTACGATTAGGTCTTCCTTCGTGAGATTGGGATGGACTAGATGATCTTCAAGGTCCTTCTGACTCTATAATTCTACGATTAGGTCTTCCTTTATGGCATTGGGTTGGACTACATTACCTTCAAGGTCCTTCTGACTCTATGATTCTACGATTAGGTTTTCCTTCATGGCATTGGGTTGGACTACATGACCTTTGGAGTCCTTCTGACTCTATGATTCTACGAATAGGTTTTCCTTCATGGCATTGGGTTGGACTACATGACCTTCAAGGTCCTTCTGACTCTGTGATTCTACGATTAGGACTTCCTTGGTGGAATTGGTTGGACTAGATGACCTTTGGGGTCCCTTATGACTCTATAATTCCACGATTAGGTCTTCCTTGGTGGAATTGGGTTGGACCCGATGACCTTCAAGGTCCTTCTGACTCTACTATTCTACAATTAGGTCTTCCTTCATGGGATTGGGTTGGACCAGATGACCTTCTGACTCTATGATTCTACGATTAGGTCTTCCTTCATGGCATTGGGTTGGACCAGATGACCTTCAAGGTCCTTCTGACTCTATGATTCTACAATTAGGTCTTCCTTCATGGGATTGGGTTGGACCAGATGATCTTCAGGGTCCTTCTGACTCTATGATTCTACGATTAGGTCTTCCTTGGTGGAATCGGGTTGGACTAGATGACCTTCAAGGTCCTTCTGACTTCATAATTCTACAGTTAGGTCTTCCTTCATAGCATTGGGTTGGACTAGATGACCTTTGGGGTCCGTTCTGACTATAATTCCACAATTAGGTCTTCCTTGGTGGAATTGGGTTGGACTAGATGATCTTCAAGGTCCTTCTGACTCTATGATTCTACGATTAGGTCTTCTTTGGTGGTATTGGGTTGGACTAGATGATCCTTGAGGTCACTTCCGATTCTACAATTCTATGATTAGGTCTTCCTTGGTGGAATTGGGTTGGACCAGAGGATCTTCAAGGTCCTTCTGAATTTATGATTCTACGATTAGGCCTTCCTTCATGGCATTGGGTTGGATTACATGACCTTTGGGGTCCGTTCTGATTATAATTCTACAATTAGGTCTTCCTTCATGGGATTGGGCTGGACCAGATGACCTTCGAGGTCCTTCTGATTCTATAATTCTACGATTAGGCCTTCCTTCATGGCATTGGGTTGGATTACATGACCTTTGGGGTCCGTTCTGATTATAATTCTACAATTAGGTCTTCCTTCATGGGATTGGGTTGGACCAGATGACCTTCGAGGTCCTTCTGACTCTATGATTCTACGATTAGGTCTTCCTTTGTGGAATTGGGATGGACTAGATGACCTTCAAGGTCCTTCTGACTTCATAATTCTACAATTAGGTCTTGCTTCATGGGATTGGGATGGACTAGATGACCCTCAAGGTCCTACTGACTCTATGATTCTACGATTAGGTCTTCCTTCATGTCTTGGACTAGATGACCTTTGGGGTCCCTTCTCTCTAGGTCTTCCTTGGTGGAATTGGGATGGACTAGATGACCTTTGGGGTCCTTCTGACTCTACTATTCTACGATTAGGTCTTCCTTCATGGCATTGGCATGGACTAGATGTTCTTCAAGGTCCTTCTGACTCTATGATTCTACGATTAGGTCTTCCTTCATGTCTTGGACTAGATGACCTTTGGGGTCCCTTCTCTCTAGGTCTTCCTTGGTGGAATTGGGATGGACTAGATGACCTTTGGGGTCCTTCTGACTCTACTATTCTACGATTAGGTCTTCCTTCATGGGATTGGGTTGGACCAGATGACCTTCTGACTCCATAATTCTATGATTAGGTCTTCCTTCATGGGATTAGAATGGACGAGATGACCTTCAAGGTCCTTCTGACTCTATGATTCTATGATTAGGTCTTCCTTCATGGCATTGGCATGGACTAGATGTTCTTCAAGGTCCTTCTGACTCTATGATTCTACGATTAGGTCTTCCTTCATGTCTTGGACTAGATGACCTTTGGGGTCCCTTCTCTCTAGGTCTTCCTTGGTGGAATTGGGATGGACTAGATGACCTTTGGGGTCCTTCTGACTCTACTATTCTACGATTAGGTCTTCCTTCACGGCATTGGCATGGACTAGATGTTCTTCAAGGTCCTTCTGAATCTATGATTCTACGATTAGGTCTTCCTTCATGGGATTGGGTTGGACTAGATGACCTTCGAGGTCCCTCCTGACTCCAGGATGTGTATTTCTGGGGAAAGAGGTGACAGGTTGCCCTGGATCCGGTTCTGCCAGTCCCATGTGCCAAGCCGAGAAGGCAAGCCTGGGCTGGTGGAGAGGGAAGGAGAAGGCCGGGAAAGAAAGGAAGCGCCTTGATGACATCATGGACCCAGGCCGGGCTTCCCGGTTCCCACGCTTGGCCTTGCCTTGCCTTGCACAGCCGAGCGTGTCCAGGCGCCTCCCCATGTGCAAGCGTGTGCAATCTTCACGCAAGGCAGGCGCCTCCCCAAAGGAAGGCGACACACAGGCAGGAGGGGGCCCCAAAGGTCATCCAGACTGACCCCCTTCACCATCCTCAAAGGCCATCTGTCATCCATGAGAGGCCATCCATCCATCCATTAGGGAATCATAGGGTTGCAAAGGTCCCCGAAGGTCATCTAGTCCAACCCAATGTCATGAAGACCTAATCATGGAATTATAGTCGGAAGGGACCCCGAAGGTCATCTAGTCCAACCCAATGCCATGAAGGAAGACCTAATCATAGAATTATAGCATCAGAAGGGACCTTTAAGGTCATCTAGTCCAACCCAATGCCATGAAGGAAGACCAAATTGTGGAATTATAGAGTTGGAAGAGACCTTGAAGGTCATCTAGTTCAACCCAATGCCATGAAGGAAGACCTAATTATGGAATTATAGCATCAGAAGGGACATTGAAGGTCATCTAGTCCAACCCAATGCCATGAAGGAAGACTAAATTGTGGAATTATAGAGTTGGAAGGGACCCCCTAGGTCATCTAGTCCAACCCAATGCCATGAAGAAAGACCTAATCATAGAATTATAGCATCAGAAGGGACCCCGAAGGTCATCTAGTCCAACCCAATGCCATGAAGGAAGACCTAATTGTGGAATCATAGAGTTGGAAGGGACCCCCTAGGTCATCTAATCCAACCCAATGCCACAAAGGAAGACCTAATCAACCCCGAAAGTCATCTAGTCCAACTCAATGCCATGAAGGAAGACCTAATCCTAGAATTATAGCATCAGAAGGGACCCCGAAGGTCATCTAGTCCAACCCAATGCCATGAAGGAAGACCTAATTATGGAATTATAGCATCAGAAGGGACATTGAAGGTCATCTAGTCCAACCCAATGCCATGAAGAAAGACCAAATCGTAGAATTATAGAGTCAGAAGTGACCCCGAAGGTCATCTAGCCCAACCCAGCACCATATAATATAATCATAATAATAATAAAATTAATAATAATAATGAATAATCGAAATAATTAATAAATAAAAATAGACTATAGTAATTAATAAAAATATAATGAATAATATAATAAGTAAAATAATTTAATATTAATATTAATAAAATAAAATAAAATATTATAATAAATTAAATTATAATTGATAATTATTAATAATAATATAATAAGTTAGAATATAATATAAATATAATAATAATAAATAATTGAAATAATTAATAAATAAAAATAGACCATAGTAATTAATAAAAATATAATAATTAATATAATAAGTAAAATAATTTAATATTAATATTAATAAAATAAAATAAAATATTATAATAAATTAAATTATAATAATTGATAATTATTAATAATAATATAATAAGTTAGAATATAATATAAATATAATAATAATAAATAATTGAAATAATTAATAAATAAAAATAGACCATAGTAATTAATAAAAATATAATAATTAATATAATAAGTAAAATAATTTAATATTAATATTAATAAAATAAAATAAAATATTATAATAAATTAAATTATAATAATTGATAATTAATAATATAATAAGTTAGAATATAAAATAAATAATAATTAAATAATGATGATTATGATTATGATGATGATGATGATAAATATGATTTTATTCCCCAGGCTGGACGAGCCCCTTCCGGACGGCGTGAGGATCAAAGGGGACACCTTGACCTTCCAGCGGCCCTTGAGTTCGGACGATGGGGGCGTCTACATGTGCCAAGTTGCCAACAGCTTTGCCACCAAGGAGGTCCAGGCCTCCGTCAGCATCAAAGGTACATTGGGGTGGTGCATGGCTAACTACAACTCCCAAAGGCGGTCCTGGCAAACTACGTCTCCCAACCCACTCTGTCTCTCTCTCTGTCTCTCCATAGGGAACCGGGCCCAGCAGGTGGACGTGGTCTCCGTCTCCATGATCGGGGCCGGGGTCATTGCTGTGGTCCTACTGGGCTTGCTGGTCTTGGTGGTGGCCCTCATGGCTTGCTACCACAAGCGGAAGACCAAGCGCATCACCGAAAAATAGTGAGCCTTCTTTTGGGGGATGGAATGGGACGGAGATGCCTGCACGCTCCTAAGATCGGCCTTCTAATGCTATTATTATTATTATTATTATTATTATTATTATTATTATATTTTAATTTATTATTATTATTATTATTATTATTATTATTATATTTGTATTCATTATTATTATATTATAATTTAATTATATTTATTTTTATTTATTATATTATTCCATGTTTATTTATTTATTCTATTCTATTTATATTTACTTATTATTATATTTTATTTATTACATTCTTTATTATATTATTTTTATTTTTAGTTATTATTAATTATTATACTGTTCCTGGTACTGAATGTTTATTATTTATACCCAGATTATTATTATTATTATTATTATTATTATTATTATTATTCTATGTTTATTCTATTCTATTTATATTTTCTTATTATTATATTTATTATATTATTATATTGTATTTATTACATTATTTATTATATTATTTTTATTTTTATTTATTATTAATTATTATACTGGACCTGGTACTGAATGTTTATTATTTATACCCAGATTATTATTATTATTATTATTATTATTATTATTATTATTATTATTGTGTTTATTTATTCTATTCTATTTATATTTACTTATTATTATACTTATTATATTATTATATTTTATTTATTACATTCTTTATTATATTATTTTTATTTTTAGTTATTATTAATTATTATACTGGACCTGGTACTGAATGTTTATTATTTATACCCAGATTATTATTATTATTATTATTATTATTATTATTATTATTATATGTTTATTCTATTCTATTTATATTTTCTTATGAATATATTTATTATATTATTATATTTTATTTCTTACATTCTTTATTATATTATTTTTATTTTTAGTTATTATTAATTATTATACTGTTCCTGGTACTGGATTTTTATTATTTATACCCAGCTTGCATCCTTGCAGATTATTATTATTGTATGTTTATTTATTCTATTCTATTTATATTTACTTATGATTATATTATTATATTTATTATATTATATTATATTATTATATTTTATTTATTTTATTTATATTTTTATTTATTATTCATTATTATACTGGACCTGGTACTGATTTTTTATTATTTATACCCAGCTCGCATCCTCGCAGATTATTATTATTATTATTATTATTATTATATGTTTGTTTATTCTATTCTATTTATTCTATTTATTCTATTATTATATTTTATTTACTACATTATTTATTATATTATATTATTTTTATTAGACTGGTCCTTTATTATTTATACCCAGCTCACATCCTCGCAGATTATTATTATTATTATTACTATTATTATTACTATTATTACTATTATTACTATTATTATTATATGTTTATTTATTCTATTCTATTTATTCTATTTATTCTATTATATTTTATTTATTACATTATTTATTATATTATTTTTATTTTTATTTATTATTAATTATTATACTGGACCTGGTACTGAATTTTTATTATTTATACCCAGCTCACATCCTTGCAGATTATTATTATTATATGTTTATTTATTCTATTCTATTTATATTTACTTATGATTATATTTATTATATTATTATATTTTATTTATTACATTATTTATTACATTATATTTCTTATTATTTTTATTTTTGTTTATTATTAATTATTATACTGGACCTGGTACTGAATTTTTATTATTTATACCCAGCTCGCATCTTTGCAGATTATTATTATTATTATTATTATTATTATATGTTTATTTATTATATTCTATTTATATTTATTTATTATTATATTTATTATACTATTCTATTTTATTTATTATATTATTTATTTTTATTTATATTTATTATTAATTACTATACTGGTCCTAGTACTGAATTTTTATTATTTATACCCAACTCACATGCTCGCGGATTATTATTATTATTATATAGTAGTATAACAATAGAATTATAATGTTTCAGGACAGCTGAGGAAAGATTCCAGGTGCATAAACGTCAATCAATCAATAATCAATAAATGATGATCAATCGTCAATATGTTCCTTGTTCTAATTATTATTATTTTTCTTTCCTCTTTGCATTCAAAAAGTGAAGAGGAGCTGACGCTGACCCGAGAAAACTCCATCCGGAGGCTGCATTCGAGCCACAGCACCGACACCCGGAACCAGGTAAATAATAATAATAATAATAATAATAATAATAATAATAATAATAATAATAATATAGTAATACAATAATACCATTATGGAGTTGAAAGGGACCCCACCGTAGATTGGGACCCCACTGTAGATTGACCCTTCGATAAGAATAAGAATAATATAATATAATTATTATAATACAGAATAATATAATAATAGAATTATGGAGTTGGAAGGGACCCCAAAGGTCATCTAGTCTGACCCGCAATAATAATAATAATAATAATAATAATAATAATAATAATAATAATATAATGTAATTTAATTATTATATTATAGAATAATATAATCATACAATTATAGAGTTGGAAGCGACCCCAAAGGTCATCCAGTCTGACCCCACAATAATAATAATAATAATAATAATAATAATAATAATAATAATATAGTTATATAATAATACCATTATGGAGTTGAAAGGGACCCCACTGGTCATCCAGTCTTTGATAAGAATAAGAATAATATAATATAATTATTATAATACAGAATAATATAATAATAGAATTATGGAGTTGGAAGGGACCCCAAAGGTCATCTAGTCTGACCCGCAATAATAATAATAATATAATGTAATTTAATTATTATAATACAGAATAATATAATAATAGAATTATGGAGTTGGAAGGGACCCCAAAGGTCATCTAGTCTGACCCGCAATAATAATAATAATATAATGTAATTTAATTATTATATTATAGAATAATATAATCATACAATTATAGAGTTGGAAGCGACCCCAAAGGTCATCCAGTCTGACCCCACAATAATAATAATAATAATAATAATAATAATAATAATAATATAGTTATATAATAATACCATTATGGAGTTGAAAGGGACCCCACTGGTCATCCAGTCTTTGATAAGAATAAGAATAATATAATATAATTATTATAATACAGAATAATATAATAATAGAATTATGGAGTTGGAAGGGACCCCAAAGGTCATCTAGTCTGACCCGCAATAATAATAATAATATAATGTAATTTAATTATTATAATACAGAATAATATAATAATAGAATTATGGAGTTGGAAGGGACCCCAAAGGTCATCTAGTCTGACCCGCAATAATAATAATAATATAATGTAATTTAATTATTATATTATAGAATAATATAATCATACAATTATAGAGTTGGAAGCGACCCCAAAGGTCATCCAGTCTGACCCCACAATAATAATAATAATAATAATAATAATAATAATATAATACCATTATGGAGTTGAAAGGGACCCCACTGGTCATCCAGTCTTTGATAAGAATAAGAATAATATAATATAATTATTATAATACAGAATAATATAATAATAGAATTATGGAGTTGGAAGGGACCCCAAAGGTCATCCAGTCTGACCTCACAATAATAATAATAATAATAATAATAATAATAATAATAATATAATGTAATTTAATTATTATATTATAGAATAATATAATAATAAAATTATGGAGTTAGAAGGGACCCCAAAGGTCATCCAGTCTGACCCCCAATAATAATAATATAATATAATTTAATTATTATATTATAGAGTAATATAATAATAGAATTATGGAGTTCCAAGCTCTGCAGTGCCACCTATAGGAAAACAAGTGGAAAAACAATTGAAACTGAAATAATAATAATAATAATAATAATGTAATATAATTATTATATAACATAATAATATAATCATAGAATTATGGAGTTGGAAGGGACCCCAAAGGTCATACAGTCTGACCTCCGATAATAATATGATATGATGATTATATTATAGAATGATAATTAAATATATTATAGAATAATTATATTGTAGAATAATATAATAATAGAATTATGGAGTTGGAAGGGACCTCAAAGGCCATCCAGTCTGACCCCCAATAATAATAATAATAATATAATGTAATTTAATTATTATATTATAGAATAATAGAATAATACAATTATAGAGTTGGACGGGACCCCCAAAGGTCCTCCAGTCTGACCCCAGATAATAATAATAATAATAATATGATATGATGATTATATTATAGAATGACCCGTAATAATAATAATAATATTGTGTAATATAATTATTATATTACAGAATAATATAATAATAGAATTATGGAGTTAGAAGTGACCCCAAAGGCCATCTAGCCTGACTCCTGATAATAATAATAATAATAATAATAATAATAATAATAATAACAATAATAATAATAATAATAATAATAATATGATTATTATTATTATTATATTACAGAATGATATAATATAATAATTATGAATGCTAAAAATAGAATTAAACAAATAGCCGTGTTAATGCCTGGGAAATCAGTTGGGTATTCCTACAGAAATGGGGTCAGACTGGGGGGCCCCTTTTAAGTGTAGTGGATGACAGACAGATTGCTTTGGAATAAGAATAATAATAATAATAATAATAATAATAATAAATGATTATATTATAGAATGATATAATACAGTATAATAATTATGAATGCTAAAAATAGAATTAAACAAATAGCTGTGTGAATGCATGGGAAATCAGCAGGGTATTCCTACAGAAATGGAGTCAGACTGGGGGCCCCCTTTTAAGTGTAGTGGATGACAGACAGATTGCTTTGGAATAATAATAATAATAATAATAATAATAATAATAAATAATTATATTATAGAATGATATAATATAGTATAATAATTATGAATGCTAAAAATAGAATTAAACAAATAACTGTGTTAATGCCTGGGAAATCAGCAGGGTATTCCTACAGAAATGAGGTCAGACTGGGGGGCCCCTTTTAAGTGTAGTAGATGACAGACAGATTGCTTTGGAATAATAATAATAATAATAATAATAATAATAATAATAATAAATGATTATATTATAGAATGATATAATACAGTATAATAATTATGAATGCTAAAAATACAATTAAACATATAGCTGTGTGAATGCATGGGAAATCAGCAGGGTATTCCTACAGAAATGGTGTCAGACCGGGGCGCCCCGTTTAAGCATAGTGGATGACAGACTGCCTTTGGAAGCCATCAGGAGAGCTTAGAGTTGGAAAAGGGTTGGACTGGATGACCTTTAGGGTGCCCTTCTCCCTCTCCTTCTCGTTCCCAGACGGAAGAGAGCCTCCCGTTGAGGTCCGAGAGCCGCCAGGGCAGCTTCCGAGGGGACAGCCTTTGCCGGGAGAGCCTCCGCGGAGGGGACAGCCTTTGCCGTGACAGCCGACAAGGGAGCTTCCGCGCCGACAGCCTCCGCGAGACCAGCCTCTGCTCCGTCTTGGTGAGTTTCGGGGGGACATTTGCTGTGCCCCCTCCTTTAAAAATCCCCCAAAATCAGTACTTGTATCACAGAACACATATACGGCAAACATTCAATGCCGATTACACAATGACAAGACAGACAATCGATGGAGGTATTTATATAGGCCTTCACGTCACTCGGTCCCTATAGAGGCTTGCTCGGTTCCGTCGCTACTTCTCCTTGACGTAAACTTTCCTCCAAAACATATTATTATTATTATTATTATTATTATTATTAAATACCTCCCCTTACTTACTTACTTACTTACTTACTTAGGCGATCCCTCGTTGACCAAATAAGATCGTTTTCCAAGTTCGGCAAACATTCAATGCCGATTACACAATGACAAGACTATAGATGGAGGTATTTATATAGGCCTTCATGTCACTCGGTCCCTATAGAGGCTTGCTCGGTTCCGTCGCTACTTCTCCTTGACGTAAACCTTCCTCCAAAACATATTATTATTATTATTATTATTATTATTATTATTATTATTATAAAATACCTCCCCTTACTTACTTAGTTAGGCGATCCCTCGTTGACCGAGTAAAATTGTCTTCCAAGTTCAGTGTCCGAAAGTGACTGTGGAGGCCTATTATTGATCCACATGTTCTCCCGCAGTGGAAGGCAGTCCCAGTCAGGGTTGGACTGACATGCCTTCCTCTTGGCATGTTTCTCCCTTTCACCCTCCATTCGTGCCTCTTTGAATTCCGCAGCACTGCTGGTCACAGCGGGCCTCTAGCTAGAGCCCTGAAGGGCTAGGGTTTCCCAGTTCTCAGTGTCTCTGCCACAGTTTTTAAGGTTGGCTTTGAACCCATCTTTCAATCTCTTTTCCTGTCCTCCAACAGTCCATTCTTGAGTTCAGAGTAGAGCAACTGCTTTGGGAGACGGTGGTCGGGCATCTGGACAATGTGGCCAGTCCAGCAGAGTTGATGGCGGAGGAGCATCACTTCAGTGCTGGTGGTCTTTGCTTCTTTCAGCACGTTGATGTTTCCCTGCCTGTCTTCCCAAAAGATTTACAGGATTTTACGGAGGCAATGCTGGTGGAATCATTCCAGGAGTTGAGTGTGACGTCTGTAGATGGTCCACGTTTTAGTTGAGTGTGACGTCTGTCAACAGTCTATGTTTCGGTTGAGTGTCACACTCAACTGAAACATAGACTGTCGACAGACGTCACACTCAACCAAAATGTAGACATCACATCTGTAGACAGTCCACGTTTTTGTTGAGTGTGATGTCTGTAGACAGTCCACGTTTTGGTTGAGTGCAACATCTGTCGACAGTCCATGTTTTGGTTGAGTATGATGCCTGTAGACCAGTGGTACTCAACCTGTGTGTCCCCAGGTGTTTTGGCCTACAACTCCCAGAAATCCCAGCCAGTTTACCAGCTGTTGGGATTTCTGGGAGGTGAAGGCCAAAACATCTGGGGACCCACAGGTTGAGAACCACTGCTGTGGACAATCCACGTTTTGGTTGAGTGTGACATCTGTAGACAGTCCACATTTTGGTTGAGTGTGACTGCAAAGGCTCTGATGCCATCAACCAGTCCAGGTGATCCCAGTGGTCATTGGCGCACTGGGTCTGTCGACAGTCCACATTTTGATTGAGTGTGACGTCTGTTGACAGTCCATGTTTTGGTTGAGTGTGATGCCTGTAGACAGTCCACGTTTTGGTTGAGTGTGATGTCTGTAGACAGTCCACATTTTGGTTGAGTGTGACTGCAAAGGTTCTGATGGCATCAACCAGTCCAGGTGATCCCAGTGGTCATTGGCGCACTGGGTCTGTCGACAGTCCACATTTTGATTGAGTGTGACGTCTGTCCACAGTCCATGTTTTGGTTGAGTGTGATGCCTGTAGACAGTCCACGTTTCGGTTGAGTGTGACGTCTGTTGATAGTTCAAGTTTTGGTTGAGTGTGATGTCTGTAGACAGTCCACGTTTCGGTTGAGTGTGATGTCTGTAGACAGTCCAAGTTTTGGTTGAGTGTGACGTCTGTAGACAGTCCACGTTTTGGTTGAGTGTGATGTCTGTAGACAGTCCAAGTTTTGGTTGAGTGTGACGTCTGTAGACACTCCACATTTTGGTTGAGTATTTTCTGTGGGTCATGGAAGTCCTGCATGCCAAGTTTGGTTCATTCAGCATGCCAAGTTTGGTGGCATTCAGAATGCTCTTTGGTGCCTGGTGTACTATAAATCCACACAATTGCAATTCCCAAATGTCAGGGTCTATTTTTCCCAACCCATCCAGTATTTTCCGTGGGTCATGAAAGTCCTGTATGCCAAGTTTGGTTCAATTCTATTGTTGGTGGAGTTCAGAATGCTCTTTGGTGCCTGGTGAACTATAATTCACACAAGTGCAATTCCTAAAAAGTCAGAGCCGAATCG
This sequence comes from Anolis sagrei, assembly GCF_037176765.1. Lineage (NCBI taxonomy): Eukaryota > Metazoa > Chordata > Lepidosauria > Squamata > Anolidae > Anolis > Anolis sagrei. The sequence goes on from NC_090032.1 coordinate 21,797,368, forward strand.
GTTGGCGGTACTCCCCCAAACATACTGTTTTTATCATTAACCACTATGCTTTAATTATGTTCAATTTGTAACAATGGAAATACATCCTGCATATCAGATGTTTACATTACAATTCATAACAGTACAGTTATGACGTAGCAACAAAAATATGGTTGGGGGTCACCACAACATGAAGAACTATATTTAGGGGTCACGGCATTAGAACAGTTGAGAACCACTGATTTAATACAACTAGTTGCTTCACAAGTTCCAACACAAGGCTTCCAGCGCCCTCTGCTGGCTTCAAAATGTCACAGAGAGAGAATTGAGTCATCCGGAATGATTCAGTCAGGATGTCACGGAGGGCATTTGTGATGTCTTCACGCCGTCAGAAACTGACTCCTGACATATATATATATATATATATATATATATATATATATATAGACGATTGGCTTCTCCTTCACCGAGTGTGGCTTCAGCTCCACCTCCAGCTCCACCTTGAGGTTCCCATCTTATGTAATACATGTCAACGGAATAGTGATATGTTTGACGATTAGATGCCAATGTTATCATCGCCTGTTGTGTTTTCTCTCTCTCGTAGAGCGAGGAAGCGGAGGGTCGCAGCTACTCCACTTTGTCGACGGTGCGGGAGATCGAGACGCAGACGGAGCTTCCTCCGCCACCCCCGACTCCGGTCCAGGAGGAGCGGAAAGAGGAAAAGGAAGAGGAAGCGGGCGAGGAAGAGGAAGACGAGGAAGCGGAGCGGGAGCAGCGGGACGGGGAGAAGACCATCAAGCAGGCCATGACCCACTTCGTCCAGGAGAACGGCACCCTCCGGGCCAAGCCCACCACCAACGGGATCTACATCAACGGGCGCGGGCACCTGGTCTGACTTCCTGACCCTCGGCGGGACCAAAATCCTAAACCCGAAATCCAATATGGAAACTGTAACGGGGAGTCCGATACGAACCCCAATTGAAAGCCAACCCTTCGAAATCGGGGTGCGGTATGATTTTTGTAAGACTATTTCAGAGCGGATTCGGGATGGGGAAAATTGTCTTTCGGAGCGAATTCGGAACTGGAAAATTTCGTCTTTCGGAACGAATTCGGAACTGGAAAAAATCGTGTTTCGGAATGAATTCGGAACTGGAAAAATTCGTCTTTCGGAACGAATTCGGACGAGAAAACAGCAAATTCGTTTCCCGTTCGACTCCGGACTCTCTTGTTATTAAGACAAGGAGGTCAGATTGAAAACAAACACATGTTAAGTTATGTATTGTTATTATTATTGTGGGTCTCGGACGTTGCCCGGATTAACATTACGGGAGAATAATTGAGTCCCGTAAAGAGAGGAAACCCCAAAGTGTAATTGCGATGATTCGAACACTGATGACGATGACGATGACGCAATACCTGCCAGAATCCTTCTCCAATGGATTTCTGCATTGCCTTAATTGCACCCGCAGGGATTTGATAAGCCAACGAAGGACTCTGCTTGTACGGATCCCAAACGGATGGGAAGCTATCTATCTGGAGAGCCAAATATGATGGAAGAATGGGGAAAAAGTGCCTTTCGGGGGAACTCTATGGATTTTGTAAGGTTTTCTGATCAATGGGTTAAAGTAGAGCCTTGGTGGTTTCCCATCCAAATCCCGACCGGGGCCGACCCTGCTTAGCATCCAAATTCTGACTGGATTTGGCATCTAAAACACATCCAAATCAACCCATTGCATTCCCAGATATCTCAAGAATCACAATGGGTTGAAATAGAGCTTTGCAAGGAATTGACGGTCTCCCATCCAAATCCCGACCGGGGTCGACCCTGCTTAGCATCCAAATTCTGACCGGATTTGGCATCTAAAAGCACCTCCAAATCAATCCATTGCATTCCCAAATATAATCAAGAATCAAAATGGGTTGAAATAGAGCCTTTCAAGGAATTGGCGGACTCCCATCCAAATCGTGACCGGGGCCGACCCTGCTTAGCATCCAAATTCTGACCAGATTTGGCGACTAAAAATACATCCAAATCAACCCATTGCAGTCCCAGATATCTCATGAATCAAAATGAATTGAAATAGGCCCTTGTAAGGAATTGGCGGACTCCCATCCAAATCCCAACCAGGGCTGACCCTGCTTAGCATCCGAGTTCGGACTGGATTCGAATGCTTCGGCTTCTAAAATCCCATCCAAATCAATTTATTACCTTCCCATATCTCACAAATTGACTTATCCTTTGGAGGAAACGGATTCAAAAATCCTATTAAGTGTTAAACTATATATATATATAGATAGATATATATATAAATGTATATTTTTAAATGTCTTTGTATTGTTTTGATCGGCGGGCGCGTATCCGCACTGGAGGACTGATGCAGTTTGGCGCCACTTGGGCTCGTGGCGATGGATCCCTTGCAAAACTACCACTCCCATAGCACTGAGCTATGGTCATTCGTTACACAAGTGGCGCTAAACTGGGTTAATTCCGCAGTGCGGACGCTTGCCCCTTTGTGTGACTTTCCTGCAGCTATTTCTTGATCCATTCAAAAGGCAGCTTATATTTGGAAGATAGAGGATGTAATGGGTTCGAATATATATATATATATATATATATATATATATATTGTGTGTATATATATATATATGATATATATGTATCGTATATATATAGTGCGTCTACATTGTAGATTTAATGCACTGTGATTCGGGATTTGGAGTTGTCATTTGCCAAGCAAAGGCCTTGCCGAACTACAACTCCCAATATTCCACAGCATTAAGCCATCGGCATTCCAAGTGGTCCCGATCCGCATTAATTCCACAGTGTAGATGCCCCCAAAGAAGGCTAATCTATGGAAGACCTTTGAGCGAAAACTACAACTCCCAGAAACACGAGGTCTTTTTTGTACGATCTGTAAATGTCTTTGTATATATGTCTATGTCTCTCCCTCTTTCTCCATATTCATATATATATATATATATATATATATATATATATAACTAGCTTGGGGACTCGGCGCTGCCCGGGTTATTTCAGACAGGCATTGTGTATCAAGTTTGGACTTTATCAGTTATTTATATGGCTCGCAGTGGTCTCTTGAAGTTAGTGAAGATACTGTGAGTCCCATCATCCGTGGTCCATCCTCCTCCAGACAGCACCGGGATGTAGAGTGGGTCATGGGGGCTCTGTGTGCCAAGTTTGGTCTTTATCGGTCATTAGATGAGGGTTGCAGCAGTCTTGGGTAGGGAGTGGAGGTACCTGAAGTCCCATCATCCATGGTCTGTCCTCCTCGAAAGGGCACCAGGATGTAGAATGGGTCATGGGGGCTCTGTGTGCCAAGTTTGGTCTTTTATCGCTCTTTTTGTTGGGGGCCACAGTGGTCTATGGGAACCGAAGGGTTGAAAGTACTACAAAACCCATAATCCATTGTCCAGACCCACATAAAGGGGGTCATGGGCATCATGTTTGCCAAGTTTGGTCTTGATCAGTCATTGGATGAGGATCGCAGCAGTCTCGGCAAGCGAGTGGAGGTACTTCAAGTCCCATCATCTATGCTTTACCCTCCAGTAGGACGTAGAGTGAGTCATGTGGGCTCTGTGTGCCAAGTTTGGTCTTGATCGGTCATTAGATGAGGGTTGCAGCAGTCTTGGGAAGGGAGTGGAGGTACCTGAAGTCACATCATCCATGGTCTGTCCTCCTCGAAAGGGCACCAGGATGTAGAATGGGTCATGGGGGCTCTGTGTGCCAAGTTTGGTCTTGATCGGTCTTTGTTGGGGGCCACAGTGGTCTGTGGGAACCGAAGGGTTGGAAAGTACTACAAATCCCATCATCCATTGTCCAGCCTCCCCCAAACCTCAGGGGCACATAAAGGGGGTCATGGGGGTTATGTTTCCCAAGTTTGGTTTTGATCAGTCATTGGATGAGGGTTGCAGCAGTCTCAGGAAGTGAGTGGAGGTACTTCAAGTCCCATCATCTGTGGTCTATCCACCTCCAAACTGCAGTAGGACGTAGAGTGGGTCATGGGGGCTCTGTGTGCCAAGTTTGGTCTTGATCGGTCTTTGTTGGGGACCACTGTGGTCTGTGGGAACCGAAGGGTTTGAAAGTACTACAAATCCCATCATCCGTTGTCTATCCACTCCCAAACCGCACCAGGACGTAAAATGCATCATGGGGGTTATGTGTGCTAAGTTTGGTCCAGGTCTGTCGCTCGTGCAAGTCTCTGTGGCCTGTGAAAGTGGGAGCCATTTGAGAAAGCTGCCACATACACTTCCGTCCTTCCACCCTCCGCATACATACATACAAACATTCACTTTTATATATATATATATGAATACGGAGAAATACAAGGGACGTAAAGCGGGGAGGCCTTGTTATGGTGTAAATGCACTGTTGCTGTTGTTGTTTTGTAAATAAATAAACACGACACCTTTGCCAGCCCCAGGATTTGTGTCGGCGCCTTGGTCACACTGTCTCGGCCTTATTTTCCTCTTAAACAAGCTGGTTCAGGAGGTGGAAGGGTCTCCCAAAGGTCATCTAGTCTGACCTCATTCTGGGAAATCGGCGTCTACATCGCTCCATAAAGACCTCTAACGAAGCTCACCATCCTCCGTTATTAGATATGGAGGGGAACCCAAAGGTCATCTAGCCTGACCCCCATTCTGCCAGGCGGGAAGACGCGACAAAAGCACTCCTGACAGAGGAACATCCAACCACTTTTTGTAGACCGTCAAAGAAGGGAAACTCCACCATCCATAGTCAAACGGAAGATAATCCCAAACGGATTATAGATTATTATTATTATTATTATTATTATTATTATTATTATTATTATTTTAATTGTATATAATAATATATATTATATAATATTATATCGTATTATATTATATGGGTTGAGGACTCAAGATGACCTCCTTAAAGCAGTTTATATATATATGTGTGTGTGTGTGTGTGTGTATATATATATATATATATACACACACACACACAAACATACATATATACATATATGTATATATATATGTAAAGTGAATTATTATTATTATTATTGTACATTATATATATATAAATATTATATGTTATAATAATATTTTATTATTATTTCATAATATACATATTATATTGTATATCATGTAATAATATACAATATGATATTGCATTATTATATGGGTTGAGGACTCAAGATGACCTTCTTAAAGCGGATTATTATATATTATTATTATAGTATTATATATATGTGTGTGTGTGTGATTATTAATATATTATATATTATCTAATAATACACAATATTATATATATTATATGGGTTGAAGACTTAAGATGACCTTCTCTAAAGTTTATTATTATTATTATTATTTTATAATATACATATAATATTGTATATTATGTAATAATATACAATATTATATTGCATTACTATATAGGTTGAGGACTCAAGATGACCTTTCTAAAGTGAATTATATTATTATTATTATTATTATTATTATTATTATTTTATAATATACATATTATATTGTATATTATGTAATAATATACAATATTATATTGCATTATTATATGGGTTAAGGACTCAAGATGACCTTCTTAAAGCGGATTATTATATTATTATATTATTATTATTATTATTATTATTATTTTATATATATATGTGTGTGTGTGTGTAATTAATATATTATATATTATCAAATAATATACAATATTATATATATTATATGGGTTGAAGACTTAAGATGACCTTCTCTAAAATTTATTATTATTATTTTATAATATACATATTATATTGTATTATTATATGGGTTGAGGACTCAAGATGACCTTCCTAAAGCGAATTATTATTATTATTATTATTATTATTATTATTATTATACATTTTATATATATATATATATATATATATATATATATATATATATAATATATTATAATAATATTTTTTATTATTTTATAATATACATATTATATTGTATATTATGTAGTAATATACAATATTATATTGCATTATTATATGGGTTGAGGACTCAAGATGACCTTCCTAAAGCGAATTATTATTATTATTATTATTATATTACATTACATTATATATATATATATATATATATATATATATATATAAAATAAAAAAATTATAATATACAATATTATATTGTATTATTGGATGGGTGGAGGACTCCAATCATCCTTCTTCAGGAGGCCATCGAGGTCCTTCCTATAACCGAGCTTTAGATACATGAAGACGGCCTTCTCATGGTAGTCCCCAGGTTCAACCTAGTTGGGTCCCTCAAGTTCCTAGATAGTCTCCCATCTCGATCCCACTGGCCGTGTCCCGACCCTTTTAGTGTCCAAATATGGCCAGCAGGAATCCATACAAGAGTTTGGCCAAAGCCAAGCCAAGTTCTCTAGATGAATGGAGAAGATATATTTAGATACCAAACGACAGATGCGCATGTGCGTATACTTGTGAGCATCAGAGGAGACTGGAAGATTCATGCGCAAGAGTTTGTTCTCTCGCTCGCTCTTGTGGTTTTCTCAGAGATGCTGGTTTACGGGAAGTTGGGTTTTGGAGTCAAAGCTGCACTCACTTCCTGTTGGGTGAGCACAGAAGCGCAACGATTTCTCTTCCCTTTGCTTTGACGAGCCTTTTGATCTTTCATTTCTGTGACGAGACTTCGAGAAGACTTGGGAAGTATCTCGGAGAACATCCGACATATTTCGGCTCTTTGGACAGATGTCCTTCTCAGCCTGATGGGCTTTGGGTTACCTTCGGGGGGAAAGTAGGCCTTGGCGGTCATCTCCTGCCATGTCGTTGGCCATGAAAGCCAGGCAGAAAGTCAAGCGGAAGGCGGCGGCCAAGGACCGGGTCTTTGGGTGTGACCTGGTGGAACATCTCCAGTCATCTGGGCATGATGGTAAGCAGCTTCCGTTTGGAAGGGATGGACATATAGGGTTGGTAGATCCCCCATGTTATAAGGGATGGCTCTTCCTTGAAGGCCAAGAAGGTTACCTTATAGGGTGGGTAGATCATCCTGATTATGAGAATGAGCTATAGGGTAGGTTGGTCTTCTGTATTATGAGGGATGGCCCTTCCTTGAAGGCCAAGAAGGTTGACTTATAGGGTTGGTAGATCTTCCATACTTATTGGGTTGGTAGATCTTCCATATTATGAGGGGTGGCCCCTCCTTGAAGGCCAAGAAAGTTAACTTATAGGGTTGGTAGGTCTTCCATACTTATAGGGTTGGTAGGTCTTCCATATTATGAGGGGTGGCCCTTCCTTGAAGGCCAAGAAAGTTGACTTATAGGGTTGGTAGGTCTTCCATACTTATTGGATTGGTAGGTCTTCCATATTATAAGGGATAGCCATTCCTTGAAGGCCAAAAGGGTTGACTTATAGGGTTGGTAGATTGTCCCTATTATGAGATTACGTTACAGGGTAGGTTGGTCTTCCATATTATGAGGGATGGCCCTAACTTGAAGGCCAGGGAAGTTAACTTATAAGGTTGATTGGTCTTCCATACTTATAGGGTTGGTAGGTCTTCCATCTTATGAGGGGTGGCCCTTCCTTGAAGGCCAAGAAGGTTGACTTATAGGGTTGGTAGGTCTTCCATACTTATTGGGTTGGTAGGTCTTCCATATTACATGGGATGGCCCTTCCTGATCAGATTTAGGCTCACTGCGCCCCCTAACCTCCGCAAAGGTGGAGGACCCATTAAGATCCGAACGGATTCCTGACGGCTCTTGGGGATTTTCCCGCCACCTCGGTAGGTGACCATGTCGAGGCCTTGGTCGCTCTCTGGAATGGGGAGATGACCAGGGCAATTGACAGGATCGCTCCGGAACGTCCCCTCTCAAGTAACCGAGCTAAACCGGCTCCTTGGTTTACTGAGGAGCTGGCAGCGATGAAGCGAAGGAAGAGGGAACTAGAGAGCGTGTGGCGCTCAGACCCAAGCGAGTCAAATCGAGCACGGTTTGTGTCCTTTTTAAGGGCATATGCCGCGGCAATAAAAGCCGCAAAGAAAACTTTCTTTGCAGCCACTATTGCGTCTGCAAAAAACCGTCCGGCGGAGTTGTTTCGGATTGTCAGAGGTCTTTTAACTCCCCCTACCTCAGGTGGGAGCCCTGACAACTCGGACACGCGCTGTGAAGCATTTGCTCGGTTCTTCGCAGACAAAGTCGCTTTGATCCGTTCTGGGCTGGACGCCACATTAAATGCAGTCTCTGTGGATGTGACACAAGCACCTGCTTGTCCTATTTTGATGGATTCTTTTCAGTTTGTGAAACCCGAGGATGTGGACAAGATACTTGGAGGAATGAGGCCCACCACGTCCATCCTAGACCCCTGCCCATCCTGGCTTCTGAAAGAGGCCAGAGGGGGATTGGCTGAGTGGGTAACGGTGGTGGTTAATGCCTCCCTTCGGGAAGGCACGATTCCAGCGAGCCTAAAACAGGCTATTATAAAGCCGCTGTTGAAGAAACCATCACTGGACCCCACTAAATTTGACAACTTTCGGCCTGTTTCCAATCTTCCCTTCTTGGGCAAAGTCATGGAAAGCGTGGTGGCCTCACAACTCCAGGTATTCTTGAGAGACACGGATTATCTGGATCCGGCACAGTCTGGCTTCAGACCGGGACATGGTACCGAGACGGTCTTGGTCGCCTTAGTGGATGATCTCCGCCGGGAGCTCGACAGGGGGAGTGTGTCCCTGTTGGTGCTTCTGGACCTCTCAGCGGCCTTCGATACCGTCGACCACGGTATTCTTCTGGGACGCCTTGCAGAGATGGGCCTTGGGGGCACCGCTTTGCGGTGGCTCCAGTCATTTCTGGAGGGTCGCACCCAGAAGGTGTTACTGGGGGACTCCTGTTCAACGCCACAGCCTTTGACTTGTGGTGTTCCTCAGGGCTCCATACTGTCCCCCATGCTGTTTAACATCTACATGAAGCCGCTGGGTGAGATCATCCGGAGTTTCGGGGTGCGGTATCACCTGTATGCAGATGACGTCCAACTCTGTCACTCCTTCCCACCTGCTACTAAGGAGGCCGTCGAAGTCCTGAACCGGTGCCTGGCCGCTGTGACGGTCTGGATGAGGGCGAACAAACTGAAATTAAATCCAGACAAGACAGAGGTCCTCCTGGTCAGTCGCAAGGCCGAACAGGGTATAGGGTTACAGCCTGTGCTGGACGGGGTCGCACTCCCCTTGAAGGCTCAGGTTCGCAGCTTGGGTGTGACCCTGGACTCATCGCTGAGCCTGGATCCCCAGGTTTCGGCGGTGGCCAGGGGAGCATTTGCACAGCTTAGGCTCGTGCGCCAGCTGCGCCCGTATCTCGGGAAATCTGACTTGGCCACGGTGGTACACGCTTTGGTCACATCCCGCCTCGACTACTGCAACGCTCTCTACGTGGGGCTGCCCTTGAAGACGGCCCGGAAGCTTCAGCTAGTCCAGCGCGCGGCAGCCATGTTGTTAACCGGAGCGGGACGCAGGGAGCGCACAACGCCCTTGCTGTCCCAGCTCCACTGGCTGCCGATCAGCTACCGGGCCCAATTCAAGGTGCTGGTGCTAACCTACAAAGCCCTAAACGGTTCCGGCCCAAAATACCTTGAGTACCGCATCTCGGCCTACGAGCCCACGAGGACCTTGAGATCATCCGGGGAGGCCCTTCTCTCGGTCCCGCCTGCCTCACAGGCACGCTTGGCGGGGACCAGAGAGCGGGCCTTCTCGGTGGTGGCCCCCCGGCTGTGGAACTCCCTCCCTGCTGAAATTAGACAGGCGCCCTCCCTCATGGCCTTTCGTAGGGGCCTAAAAACCTGGCTCTTCGAAAAGGCCTTCAATTAAGTGCTATGCTTTGGAATGACCACCGGAATGGACTATGACGATGAGATTGATTATGACCCAAACAAGACGAAGCGGATTTTTAGTTTAATGGGATGTGTGTTAGTAAGACGTGTGTTTTTTGACTTACTGTAACTGTTGTCTTTATGTTCTATGTTTTGTACACCGCCACGAGTCGCCTTCGGGCTGAGAGTGGCGGTAAATAAGTGCAAATAATAAATAAAATAAATAAATAAATAAATAATTCCTTGAAGGCCAGGAAGGTTGACTTATAGGGTTGGTATCAGGCTGTGATTCACAAATCTTCCATATTTGAGGGCCAAGAAGTTTGACTTATAGGGTTGGAAAGGCTTTCATTTTATGGGATAGCTCTTCATTGGAAGCTAAGAAGGTTGACTTATAGGGTTGGTAGGCCTTCTGTATTCTAAGGGATGGGCCTTACTTGAAGCCTAAGAAGGTTGTAGCTTGTCTCTATTATGAGACTGAGTTACACGGTTGGTTGGTCTTCTGTATTATTATGAAGGATGGACCTTCCATGAAGGCCAAGAAAGGTTGACTTATAGGGTTGGTAGATCTTCCATATTACAAGGGATGCCTCTTATTTGAGAACCAGAAGGCTGGTTCTCAAATAAGACTAAGAAGGTTAACTTATAGAGTGGGTAGGTCTTCTACAGGGGATACCACTTATTAGATGACAAGAAAGATGGCATAAGATTGGTAGGTCATCCATATTTCAGGGCCATGAAGGTTGACTTATAGGATTGGTAGGTCTTCTATATTATAATTAATGCCCATTCCTTGGAGGCTGAGAAGGTTGGCATAGGATTGGTAGGACTTCCATAAGAGATGCCTCCTATTAGGGGGCCAAGAAGGTTGACTTATAGGGTTGGTAGATCATCCCTACTATAAAGGTGATCCTTCAAGGCCAGAAAGACTGGTTTAATAGGGTGGGTAGATTGTCCTGGTTATAAGGGATGATCCTTGAGTGCCAGAAGGGTTGGTAGGTCTTCCATATTATGAGGGATTGCCCTTCCTTGAAGGCCAAGATGGTTAACATATAGGGTTGGTAGACTGGCTTGGTAGGTCTTCCATATTATAAGAGAGCCTCCTTATCTGAGGATTGGTAGACCTTGCAAAGTATAAGGGCTGCCCCTTATTTGATGGCCAGGAATATTGACCCTTGTAGGTTTGAAAGACCTTACATATTACAAGGGATGTCCCTCACTTGAGATCTGGAAAGTTTGAGCCTTATTAGGTTGGTAGGTAGAGTGATGGACCTTCCTTGAAGGCCAAGAAGGTTAACTTATAGGGTGGGTAGATTGTCCTGGTTATAAGGGATCCTTGAGGGCCAGAAGGGTTGGTAAGTCTTCCATATTATGAGGGATTGCCCTCCCTTGAAGGCCAAGAAGTTTAACGTATAGAGTTGGTAGATCTTCTGGATTATGAGATTGAGTTATACGGTTGGTTGTTTCTCCATATTATTATCAGGGATGGGCCTTACTTGAAGATCAAGGAAGTTAACTTATAGGGTTGGTAGGTCTTCCATATTATAAAGGATGGCCCTTCCTTGAGGGCCAAGAAGGTTGGCTTATAGGGTTGGTAGGTCTTCCATATTATAAAAGATGGCCCTTCCTTGAGGGCCAAGAAGGTTGACTTATAGGGTTGGTAGGTCTTTCATACTTATTGGGTTGGTAGGTCTTCCATATTATAAAGGATGGCCCTTCCTTGAGGGTCAAGAAGGTTGACTTATAGGAGTTGTTAGGTCTTCTATAAGGGATGCCGCTTATAAAGGGAACAAGAAAGATGACTTATATGATTGGTAGATCTTCCATATTTGAGGCCCAAGAAGTTTGACTTATAGGCTTGGAAAGTCTTTCAGATTTTATGGGATGGCCCTCCCTTGATGGCCAAGAAGATTAACTTATTGGGTTCATAGATTTTCTATAGGGGATGCCCAAGAAAGATGACTTATATGATTGGTAGATCATCCATATTTGAGAGCCAAAAAGGTTGACCTATAGGGTGGCTAGATCTTTCATATTATAATAGATGTCCCTTACTGGAAGGCCAAGGAGGTTGACTTACAGGGTGGGTAGATCATTCGGATTATGAGATTGAGTTACACAGTTGGTAGGTCTTCCATATTATAAGGGATGGTCCTTCCTTGAAGGTCAAGTAGGCTGACTTATAGGGTTGGTAGGTCTTCCATATTATAAAGGATAGCCCTTCCTTGAAGGTCAGGTAGGCTGACTTATAGGGTTGGTAGGTCTTTCATACTTATTGGGTTGGTAGGTCTTCCATATTATAAAGGATGGCCCTTCCTTGAGGGTCAAGAAGGTTGACTTATAGGGTTGGTAGGTCTTTCATACTTATTGGGTTGGTAGGTCTTCCATATTATAAAGGATGGCCCTTCCTTGAGGGTCAAGAAGGTTGACTTATAGGGTTGGTAGGTCTTTCATACTTATTGGGTTGGTAGGTCTTCCATATTATAAAGAATAGCCCTTCCTTGAGGGTCAAGAAGATTGACTTATACGGTTGGTAGGTCTTTCATACTTATTGGGTTGGTAGGTCTTCCATATTATAAAGGATGGCCCTTCCTTGAGGGTCAAGAAGGTTGACTTATAGGGTTGGTAGGTCTTTCATACTTATTGGGTTGGTAGGTCTTCCATATTATAAAGAATAGCCCTTCCTTGAGGGTCAAGAAGATTGACTTATAGGGTTGGTAGGTCTTTCATACTTATTGGGTTGGTAGGTCTTCCATATTATAAAGGATGGCTCTTCCTTGAGGGTCAAGAAGGTTGACTTATAGGGTTGGTAGGTCTTTCATACTTATTGGGTTGGTAGGTCTTCCATATTATAAAGGATGGCCCTTCCTTGAGGGTCAAGAAGATTGACTTATAGGGTTGGTAGGTCTTTCATACTTATTGGGTTGGTAGTTCTTCCATATTATAAAGGATGGCCCTTCCTTGAGAGCCAAGAAGGTTGACTTATAGGGTTGGTAGGTCTTTCATACTTATTGGGTTGGTAGGTCTTCCATATTATAAAGGATAGCCCTTCCTTGAAGGTCAAGTAGGCTGACTTATAGGGTTGGTAGGTCTTTCATACTTATTGGGTTGGTAGGTCTTCCATATTATAAAGGATGGCCCTTCCTTGAAGGTCAAGTAGGCTGACTTATAGGGTTGGTAGGTCTTTCATACTTATTGGGTTGGTAGGTCTTCCATATTATAAAGGATGGCCCTTCCTTGAGGGTCAAGAAGGTTGACTTATAGGGTTGGTAGGTCTTTCATACTTATTGGGTTGGTAGGTCTTCCATATTATAAAGGATGGCCCTTCCTTGAGGGTCAAGAAGGTTGACTTATAGGGTTGGTAGGTCTTTCATACTTATTGGGTTGGTAGGTCTTCCATATTATAAAGGATGGCCCTTCCTTGAGGGTCAAGAAGGTTGACTTATAAGGTTGGTAGGTCTTTCATACTTATTGGGTTGGTAGGTCTTCCATATTATAAAGGATGGCCCTTCCTTGAGGGTCAAGAAGGTTGACTTATAGGGTTGGTAGGTCTTTCATACTTATTGGGTTGGTAGGTCTTCCATATTATAAAGGATAGCCCTTCCTTGAAGGTCAAGTAGGCTGACGTATAGGGTTGGTAGGTCTTTCATACTTATTGGGTTGGTAGGTCTTCCATATTATAAAGGATAGCCCTTCCTTGAAGGTCAAGTAGGCTGACTTATAGGGTTGGTAGGTCTTTCATACTTATTGGGTTGGTAGGTCTTCCATATTATAAAGGATAGCCCTTCCTTGAAGGTCAAGTAGGCTGACTTATAGGGTTGGTAGGTCTTTCATACTTATTGGGTTGGTAGGTCTTCCATATTATAAAGGATGGCCCTTCCTTGAGGGTCAAGAAGGTTGACTTATAGGGTTGGTAGGTCTCGGAGGATCATCATCCTTGGACTATGAGGGATTGCCCAAGTAAGTAAGTAGGAGGATTTATAATATGGAAAAACGACTAACCTTAGAAGGTTGAAAGTTTATGGTCCAAAATAATATGGAAGGTCGAGTCTTACAAGTTTGGTAGATAATTTTTTTTCTGAGCAGAAAATACCACTTTTTGGGGAAATGTGTCCAAAGCAAAACATACACACAGGAAGCAGGTTGGTTGCAAAGTTTGAAAGCAAGCAAGCAAAGCTTATATAAGACGAGCAAAAGGGAGGAGACGTGAACAGCTTCCGTATTCAGCGTGGAGGATTTGCAGCATTGCGAAAAAAAACACAATCAGGACGTTGAGCAAGAATCAAGGGAGACACAACAAAAAGGAGCTGCATTTCTGGCTCGCTTCACATTGGCGAACAGATATATATAAGAGAGCGCAGCCTGTTCAGCACCTTCCACCCGCCAGATAGGAAACCTGCTACAAAACAGGAGCTTTTTTGTTGAGGTGTGTCAAAATTTGCCAAAAAACTGAGCACAATTCAGGTGGTGTGTCACTTCAAGAAAAAAACAATAATTTCGCAATATTTAGTTTAAATAACAAAAATATATAATTGTAATTCCCACTTTCTCTCTTGCCATGTTGCTCTACCTCTCTTTATTTATTTATTTATTATTTATTGACTTTGCTTCTATACGGCTGTATCTCAAGCCCGAAGGCGACTCACGGCGGTTCACAAACAGTAAAAACAGTAGAAACAGCAGTGGTTCCATACAACATAGAACAATTGACTTAACACATTATCCATAAATTACCAATAAGCAATGACAATGCACAATTATTACAAAACACAACCGTACCCAATCTTCTCCTCATCCAAGCGTAGTCCAGGTTCGTCATCCATTGTTCCATTCCTATGTTCCATTACCAGATTGCACTAAATTACTCAAACGCCTGCACAAACATCCATTTGCAGAATACCATTAGAGATGGTGCTAGTCTAATGTCCGTAGGAAGGTCGTTCCACAGCCGAGGAGCCACCACTGAGAAGGCCCTATCTCTCGTCCCCGCCAGCCGAGCTTGAGAAGCAGGCGGGATCGAGAGCAGGGTCTCCCCGGAAGATCTCAAAGTCCTGGTGGGTTCATAGGCAGAGATGCGGTCGGATAGGTAGCTTGGGCCGGAACCGTTTAGAGCTTTAAAGGCCAACGCCAGCACTTTGAATTGAGCCCGGTAGCAGATCGGTAGCCAGTGGAGTTGGCGCAACAGGGGGGTTGTATGCTTCCTGCGCTCCGCTCCTGTTAAAATCATGGCTGCCGAGCGTTGGACTAGTTGGAGCTTCTGAGCCGTCTTCAAAGGCAGCCCCACGTAGAGAGCGTTGCAGTAGTCTAAATGGGATGTAACCAGAGCGTGGACTACCGTGGCCAAGTCAGACTTCCCAAGGTACGGGCGCAGCTGGCGCACAAGCTTTAGCTGTGCGAATGCTCCCCTGGTCACCGCCGAAACCTGGGGTTCCAGGCTCAGCGATGAGTCCAGGGTCACACCCAAGCTGCGAACCTACGCCTTCAGGGGGAGTGCGACCCCATCCAACACAGGCTGTAACCCTATGCCCTGTTCGGCCTTGCGACTGACCAGGAGGACCTCTGTCTTGTCTGGATTCAATTTCAATTTGTTCGCCCTCATCCAGACCGTCACAGCGGCCAAGCACCGGTTCAGGACCTCAACAGCCTCCTTAGTAGCAGGTGGAAATAATGTAAATAATATTTATATTTATGTAAATAATATCCTTTTTGGAGTGTTTAATAAAAATATAATTTTAAAAACCCAACAAAATATTATTTATTTTTAATTTAATTTAAATGTATGTCTAGCATTTAATAGGCTATTTAATGTATTTCTAATCATAATAATAATAATGCAATAACAATAAAGTAACATTGCAAAATAATATTTTGATATTTAATTTACCATTTCATTTAAGGCATATATATATATATATATATATATATATGTAGGCATATATTAAAAATATTTAAAATGCATTAAATTAAATGTCAAATTAAAATCCAATTTACCATTTCATTTAAGGCATTCTGAAATATTTGAGTAATATAGCAAAGTATTATTTATCATTTAATTTAATTTAAATACATAACTCCTTAATATTTAGGAAACAATGCAAAATAATATTCGTTTACTTAATAATTAAATAAACCAATATGATTTTGCAACGTTACCTAAATATTAATAATAATTAAATATTTTTAAATTTGACATTTAATTTAATGCATTTGAATATTTGAATAATATAGCAAAGTAATAGTATTTATCATTAAATATGAAATTCCTTAATATTTAGTCAACATTGCAAAATAATCATTTCTTTCCTATTTATTTTTTTAAATGGCATAAAATAAATAAACAAATAATATCCGGCGGGTGCGTGTCAGTAGAAATGGCTACGCGTGTCAGTACTGACACGCGTGTCATAGGTTCGCCATCACCGATCTAGACTTAACTTGGAGAATAGACAAACAATGCCTTTCTTAAATAGCCCGGGTTAGTAATATAATACCCCAAGCTACTAATATAATAATACTAATACTAATAATAATACTAATAATAATATAATGTATTTGAAAAAATATCTTTGTTTTGGGTGTGGAAAGCCCATACATACTAAAATATAAGTGAGTTTCTCTGTTCCTGGCCCATTCGGTTTAGCATATGCTCGCCGGGCGCGGATCCTCGTTAACAGCGGTCCTAGTTAACCACAAACAGAGAGGGCCAAATTAGAGAGAATTTGAAGGCAGTGGATGAGCATGTTGCTTGCCACTATCCAGACTAATTCCCCTGTAATGGATCCAGTCCCACAGGTCCTGAAGAGCTGCACGGAGTTTGTGGAGCATCACGGCATCGTGGACGGGATCTACCGGCTCTCGGGGGTCTCCTCCAACATCCAGAAGCTCAGGTGAGGCTCTCCTTGGACATACTTTGTGTTCCAAATAATTTTATTAAGGTGTTGTCGAAGGCTTTCATGAGTTTTCTGGACAGCATGGCCATGTTCTCCAGATGGCATCATCTCCAGATGTTTATCTCCATAAGTCCAAAACACCTGGAGGGCCCAAGTTTGGCCATGCCTAGCTTAGATTAGACAATTTCCCAAGGTCAAGTCACAAGATGCTCTTGGACATTAGAAGAGTCAACCAGGTGGGTCTCTTCAACAAGGGTATCATCCTGATGTTCCCATGATGCTTCTCTTTTCCATCCATTCTTCCAGGCTGGAGTTCGACACAGAGCGGACACCTGACCTCAACAAGGATGTCTACCTGCAGGACATCCACTGTGTCAGCTCCCTCTGCAAGGCCTACTTCCGGGAGTTGCCCAACCCGCTCCTCACTTACCAGCTCTATGACAAATTTGCGGTGAGTGCCGAGGAGGTGACCCCTCTAGGCCTTTTCTTAAGTCTTCCAGCTCCACTCAATGGTTTGCTTCCACTCGGGATTGACCATAGATTCCTTTCCCCTTGACCCAGGAAGCAGTGGCCATCCAGTTGGAAGAGGGGCGGCTGGAGAAGATCAAAGAGGTGTTGAAGGAGCTCCCTCCTCCTCATTACAGGTAAGTGATGAGACTCCAAAGCCATAGGAAGTTGAATACAGAGTTGGGAAGTGTCCTCTCTAGGCATTTCCTTGGTCTTCCATTGTGACTCAATGGTAAGCAGCTGCTGTGTGCCGACCATAGAATCAAGAAGAGTCTTCTCTAAGTATTTTCTTGGTCTTCCAGTGTGACTCTATGGTGTGTGGCTGCTGGGAGTTGACCATAGAGTCAAGATGTCACTAGGTATTTCTATAGTCTTCCAGTGTGACTCTATGGTATGTGGCCAGTGGGATTTGACCATCGGATCGAGAGGAATCATTTCTAGGCATTTCCTTGGTCGTCCTGTGTGACTCTATGGTAAGCATCTGATGAGGGCTGACCATAGAATGAAGAGGAGTCTTCTCTAGGCATTTTCTTGGTATTCCAGAGTAACTATGGAATGTGGCTACTGGGAGTTGACCACAAAGTCAAGAAGTGTCATCTTTAGGCACTTCCATGGTCTTCCATTGTGACTCTATGGTATATGGCTGCTGGGAGTTGACCATAAAATCAAGAAGTGTAATCTCTAGGCATTTCCATGACATGGTCTTCTAGTGTGATTCTATGGTATGTGGCTACTGGGAGTTGAACACAGAGTCAAGAAGTATCACCTCTAGGCATTTCTATGGCATGGTCTTCCAGTGTGACTCTATGGTATGTGGCTACTGGGAGTTGAACATAGAGTCGAGAGGTCACTAGGTATTTCCATAGTCTTCCAGTGTGATTCTATGGTATGTGGCCAGTGGGATTTGACCATAGAATCAAGGGGAGTCATCTCTAAGCATTTCTATGGTCTTCCAGTGTCACCCTATATGGTATGCACCTGGTTGGATTTGACCATAGAGTCAAGAGGAGTTCTCTCTAGGTATTTCCTAGGTCCTCTAGCGCATTTCTGTGGCACACTCCATTCATTCATTCATTCATTCATTCGGGCTCGTTCTTACTCACTGCTTCCATACCAAAGTCCTTCCTTGCTACTGTAATTAAATTGAATTAAAATACAACAAGAGGGGGCCACACCATCTTCACCCAAAATCCCATGGATTGAGACTTTCATTTTCTTCTTCCTTCCTCCGTTCTGTCCTTCCAGGACCTTGGAGTTCCTGATGAAGCACCTGGTCCGCATGGCCTCCTTCAGCCCCCAGACCAACATGCATGTCCGGAACTTGGCCATTGTCTGGGCTCCCAACCTCCTCAGGTGAGAACGTGAGGCACCTCAGGGATGGAACATCCACCCCGTGGACCCACAATAACAATAACAATAATAATTTGTGATTGGTGTGAACTTGGCTTGAACATGACCCCAAAATATCTCTCCGCAGGTCAAAGGACATTGAGACATCCGGTTTCAATGGCACGGCAGCCTTCATGGAGGTCCGCATCCAGTCCATCGTGGTGGAGTTCATCCTCACTCATGTTGAGCAGATCTTCGGAGATGCTCCTCTCCGTGGTAGGACAACCCAGTTCATTTCCCAATAGGAAACCCACTCCTTTCCTTGTGAGCAAAGTTACTGTATGTAGACAAAGTCCTGGTTGTCCATCGACAAAGTTACCATACCTAAACAACCTCCTAGTTGTCCACGAAGCAACATTACTGTATATTGACAACCTCCTGGTTGTCCATCAAGCAAAGTTCTCATACCTAGACAATGTCCTAGTTGTCCACCAAGCAACATTACTGTATGTTGATGACCTCCAATTGTCCATTGAGCAAAGTTCTCATACCTAGACAATCTCCTAGTTGCCCACCAAGCAACATTACTGTATCTTAACGACCTCCTGGTTGTCCATCAAGCAAAGTTATCATACCTAGACAACCTCCTAGTTGTCCACTAAGCAACATTACAGTATGTTGACAACCTCCTGGTTGTCCATTGAGCCAAGTTATAACACCTAGACAACCTCCTAGTTGTCCACCAAGCAACATTACTGTATCTTGACGACCTCCTGGTTGTCCATCAAGCAAAGTTATAACACCTAGACAACCTCTTAGTTGTCCACCAAGCAACATGACTGTATCTTGACGACCTCCTGGTTGTCCATCGAGCAAAGTTATCATACCTAGAGAATGTCCTAGTTGTCCACCAAGCAACATTACTGTATGTTGACAACCTCCTGGTTGTCCATCAAGCAACGTTATCATACCTAGACAACCTCCTAATTGTCCACCAAGCAACATTACTGTATGTTGATGACCTCCTAGTTGTAGTTCAATCACATCATGTTCCAGATGTGAGAAAAATCCAAGAAAGCTTAGCTGAAAACCCACATGATCCTATTAAACAATATAATTCTTGAAAAAACACCACTAATTTTGACACATTCAGACCAGGATGTGATTGAGTCTCCATCATCAGGTGGGAGACAACCGGTAAGTCATCAATATAAGGGAACTTTGCTCGTAAGGAAGGGAGAGGTGAGAAGGTCAAATCTATGGGACTACAGCACCCCAAAACCTCCTTTTTTGTCTATGGTCCATCTCAAAATGGGGGTCATAATCTGAATATAACATATTGGGGTGCTTCTTTCTGCCAACAGGGGGCACTCGTGAGTCTCTCAGGAAGTCCCTCCTCCTCATGGGGTCGCCACTTCCTCTCGCGGATGAGAAATGCTGCTTCTCGTACAATGTCCCCACCATGTTGAACCAAGGCGACGGCCCACCACAGATGCGCCCATACCACACCATCATTGAGCTCAGCGACAGCAAGTAGGCGCTATTCGTTGGCCCTAGTTATAAGAATTTAAATATGTGAATATTTTGTCCCCACCCCCTTTGGGCTATTGACCACTCCTCTTTTGCTTGTCGTTCTTCCCATCTGCTGTGGGAGGAGCCAAAGGAGAAATAGCTCGGGTCAACGGCAAAACTCACATTTTTGTGCTTGGCCCCACCCCTTTTTCCATTGACTCCTCCCACCAACGGAATGCTTGGGCGGTGATGACATGATCATCAGTATAGATGAAACTCTATCCCTTCTGGAAGTAGCTGGTCATGGTGTAAATGTTAAGCATTGAAGGAGCAAGCACGCTCCCTGGAGGCAGGCCGTTCTTCTCAACTCCTCCCTGAACTTCTCAAATGCACCGCCATTCCCTTTGACCACGCCCATCCCTTTTGGCCACACCCCCTTCTTTTTGGCTCCTCCCAAATGAGTATTTTACTCCACCCTTTCCCCATTGACAAACCCCTTCCTCTTTGCCACACCCCCTTCACCTTTGGCTCCTCCCACAGGAGTATTTGACACCGCCCTATCCCCATTGAACACACCCCTTGCTCTAGGCCACACCCCCTTTGCCTTTGGCTCCTCCCACAGGAGTATTTAACACCACCCTTTCTCCATTGACCACACCCCTTGCTCTTGGCCACACCCCTTTCATCTTTGGGTCCTCCCACAGGACTATTTGACACCACCCTTTCCCCATTGACCACGTCCCTTTCAACTTTGACTCCTCCCACATGAGTATTTGACACTGCCCTATCCCCATTGACCACGCCCCTTGCTCTAGGTCACACCCCCTTTGCCTTTGGCTCCTCCCACAGGAGTATTTGACACCCCCCTTTCTCCATTGACCACACCCCTTGCTCTTGGCCATGCCCCTTTCAACTTTGGCTCCTCCCACAGGAGTATTTGACACTGCCCTTTCTCTATTGACCGCACCCTTGCTCTAGGCCACACCTCCTTTGCCTTTGGCTCCTCCCACAGGAGTATTTGACACCGCCCTTTCTCCATTGACCACACCCCTTGCTCTTGGCCACACCCCTTTCATCTTTGGCTCCTCCCACAGGAGTATTTTACACAGCCCTTTCCCCATTGACCACACCCCTTGCTCTTGGCCACACCCTCTTCAACTTTGGCTCCTCCCACAGGAGTATTTGAGATCGCCCTTTCCCCATTGACCACGCCCCTTTCAACTTTGGCTCCTCCCACAGGAGTATTTGAGACCGCCCTTTCCCCATTGACCACGCCCCTTGCTCTAGGCCACACCCCCTTTGTCTTTGTCTCCTCCCACCCTCATGTTGATCTTCTGACCCCCAATTCTTCCTAGAAGGAAAGGCTCCCTCAAAGGGAAGAAATGGAAGTCCATCTTCAACCTCGGCCGCTACAGCCAAGACGCCAAGCGGAAATTCATTAAAACGGAGGACAAAGGTAACGAGGACGAATATCGATCGCCGACCTTTCAATTCTATTGATCGAGGCATTTTGCAGTGGGATTCTGGCAGGATCCTAGTTCTGAGGCTGCTAAAAAGCCTCCAGCTGGAGAAAGGAAGAGGAGAAGGAAAAAATGAAAGGCTCGGGAAAGACTTACGGGAGAGGGAAGGATGGTTTCCAATGACATCGAATTGATGACTTTCTGTTTCAGATTATAAATCCGGAAAGCTACGCCTACGGCCGGCAAAGAGCATGGACTCGCTCAGCTCGGTTCCGTGCGCTGGAGATGGTAAGCGGTCGTTCTACTCCAGAAACGTTGTTGTGCTTCAAACTATGTGGAATTGATTGGAACTTGATGAGATACTCATTGAAAAACGAACAAAATGTGCCACAAGGTGATGTCCTTCCCACAAAAACAATGTTTATGAGGGAAGAGCCACATCCGTTGTTATAGCGTGTTGAGATGTCTTCCACACTGGGCGTGCATACTCAGCAGCAGAGTAGCAAAGCGCAAGGGCAGATGCCGTCACTGTGTCTAGTTGTGAACCCCAGGATATGCCAGTCAGCTTTCGTACAATGTTATTTCTAGCACCCACTTTTTGCTAGATAGTCAAGCAGTGCCTCTTATAAGTCAGAGCACGGTCCAGAATTACTCCCAGGTATTTGGGGTGCTGCAATACTCCAATGGGATTCCTTCCCAGGTCATCCTCAGAGCTCGAGATTCCCCTGTAACAAGCAGTAAGAGCACCTAAAGCTTCAGAGAGCTTCAGTTCAACCATTTCAAAGCTCCCCACTTTGAGATGGGTGGTGATGGCACGATCGTCAGCATAGATGGATTGGGAATCGGCTGGTTTCCCCTGTAATAGACAGTAAGAGCACCTAAAGCTTCAGAGAGCTTCAGTTCAACCATTTCAAAGCTCTCTGCTTGGGTGGTGATGGCACGATCGTCAGCATAGATGGATTGGGAATCGGCTGGTTTCCCCTGTAATAGACAGTAAGAGCACCTAAAGCTTCAAAACTCCCTGCTTGAACGGTAATGGCATGATCGTCAGCATAGATGGATTAGGAATCGGCTGGTTTCCCCTGTAATAGACAGTAAGAGCACCTAAAGCTTCAGAGAGCTTCAGTTCAACCATTTCAAAGCTCCTTGCTTGGGCGGTGATGACACGATCGTCAGGGTAGATGGATTAGGAATTAGCTTGTTTTCCCTGTAATAGACAGTAAGAGCACCTAAAGCTTCAGAAAGCTTCAGTTCAAGTATCTCAAAGCTCCCTGCTAGGGTGGTGATGGCACGATCATCAGCATAGATGAGACTCTCTATCCCTTTCTGGCAGTGGCTGGCCATTACTGTAAATTTTAAACATGGATGGAGCAAGCTGGTTTTCCCTGTAACAAGCAGTAAGAGTACCTAAAGTTTTGGAGAGCTTCTGTTAAATCGTTTCAAAGCACCCTGCTTGAGCGGTGATGACATGATCATCGACATAGATGAAACTCTGTCTCTTCTGGCAATGGCTGGTCATTCGTGTCAATGTTAAACATGAGGAACTATATTAAGAGGCATTAGGAAGATTGAGAAACCTTGACCTAAAGCTTTGAGGTGCTTCTGTTCAGCCATTTCAAAGCTCCCTGCTTGGGCGGTGATGACATGATCATTAGCATAGATGAAACTCTATCCCTTCTGGCAGTAGCTGGTCATGGTGTAAATGTTAAGCATTGAAGGAGCAAGCACGCTCCCTGGAGGCAGGCCGTTCTTCTGTTTCTGCCATCTGCTTCTCTGGCCCTGGAACTCAACAAAAAAGCTCCTGTTTCGTAGCTTTATAAGCTGCTGATATAACAACAATAAACTATAATAAAAATATTATTATTATTATTATTATTATTATTATTATTATTATTATTATTATTATTGGAGTGGATCCCAGACCGGTCTCATATTCCAAAGAAGGCATCCAACCAATTGTGAGCTATGAGCAAGGTATAAATAAACATAAACAACAACAACATAACAATAACAACAACAACAACAACACTTGGGAAGTGTCTGATGTGTGATTCAAAACAATAGCCAGCAGAGTGGATCTTGTCTGCTGGGGAGTCATCTAATAATAATAATAATAATAATGCTGTATTTATACCCCACCACTATCTCCCCAAGGGGACTTGGGGCAGCTTACATGAGGTGGCTTACTACTACTACTACTAATAATAATAATAATAATAATAATAATAATTAGCATCACATTGGCCTTTTGTCACTGTATACAGTATTATTATTATTATTATTATTATTATTATTATTATTATTAGATGAGTCCCCAGCAGACAAGATCCACTCTACTGGCTATTGTTTTGAATCACACATCAGACACATCAGTGTTGTTGTTGTTGTTATTGTTATGTTGTTGTTGTTTATGTTTATTTATACCTTGCTCATAGCTCACAATTGGTTGGATGCCTTCTTTGGAACATGAGACCGGTCTGGGATCCACTCCAATAATAATAATAATTAGGAAGAACTTCCTGACTGTGAGAGCCGTTCAGCAGTGGAACTCTCTGCCCCGGAGTGTGGTGGAGGCTCCTTCTTTGGAGGCTTTTAAGCAGAGGCTGGATGGCCATCTGTCAGGGGTGATTTGAATGCAATATTCCTGCTTCTTGGCAGAATGGGGTTGGACTGGATGAAGGCCCAGGAGGTCTCTTCCAACTCTTTGATTCTATGATTCTATGATTCTATGATTCCTGTTCTTTGGAAGCAGACGAGGCTGACCTCGGGAGGAAAACGTCACAGAAGAAGCTGCTGACCCTCGGACGAGAGAGCTTCGACGGCCCGGCCTCCCTCGATATCAGCTTCTTGTCATCCGGCGAGTGTCCTGAGAAGGCCAAAGTGGAGGCAGCAGTGGTCAGCAAGTCTGAGGAGGAGGGTGAATCGGCCACGGCCAAGTCGGAGCCTACCACACCCAAAACTGGCCGGTCCGGCGCGTTGGGTAGTTCAAACGGCAGTCCCCGCCAAGGTCGGTCACCCAAGAGCGGGCGCAACCGGGCCGAGAAGTGCCTGGGCGTCCACATCTCCGGCCCGCTCTCAGTCACTGTGCCCTTCCACATCACCTCCAACCTGACTTTGTCCCGACTGACCCGAGGCTTGGAGTGTCCGGCCTTGAGCCACTGCGCCACCCCAGAGGAGGAGAAGGAAGGGTCGTCTAAGGACACCCAGGACACAATGACCATTGCAGCGGCCGCCGCCGAGGACAGGCTTGCAAGTGAGTGGACGAACCGTCCGTACCTGGGATGGAGAGAATGAAACCGTGTACAACAGTGGTTCTCAGCCTTCCTAATGTCACGACCCCTTAATACAAAGCCTCACGTTGTGGTGACTCCCAACCATAAAATTATTCTTATTGCTACTTCCTAATTGTAATTGTGGTACGGTTATGAATCATAATGTAAATATCTGAAATGCAGGATGTATTTTCATTCACTGGACCAAATTTGGCACAAATTTGGCAGCTTCGCGACCCCCAAAAATTCTTTTAAAAAACGAAACACAAGGGCCCCCTAAAAACGAAACGAGTTTAGAACCAAATTTTTCCATGGTTACCCAAGCCTAATATTTACATTACGATTCATAACAGGAGCAAAATTACAGTAGTGAAGTAACAAGGGAAATAATGTTATGGTTGGGGGTCACCACAACATGAGGAGTTGTATCAAGGGGTCACAGCATTAGGAAGGTTGAGAACCACTGATATCCCTGGTCCCTGCCCTGAATCCAGGACTCACCCTGACTTTGTTTCCCCATTGAAGCCGAGGCCAAAACGAGCGACTCGGACGAGAACCGGATGTCGATGGAAGTGCAGGACTCCTTCTCGTTCTTGGACACCCAAGAGGCCTGGCTGGAAGAGCCCCAAAAGAGCCCATTTGGGGGACCCGTGGAGGATGACGTGGGGACTGGGATCATGAACCAGATCATCGGAGGCGGCATGCAGGTGGGCTCGAAACCCTCGGAATAACCCTATTTCCCCATTCCTTGTCTTTGTCATACTCTAGTGTTCGTATTGGTGCTTCTGGTATTTAGGTTTGTGCTGGTGGTATTTATACTGTATTATACTAGCTTGGCGGTGCCAGGGTTGTGCTCCAAGTTTAGTCTAGATCCAATGTCGGCTTGGTTCAGTGAGTGCGGGTGAACTACAACTCCCATATGCAAGTCCCATCTCCCATGGTCCATCCTCCTCCAAACTGCACCAAGATGTAGAGTGGGTCATGAGGGCTCTGTGTGCCAAGTGTGGTCTTGATCAACCATTGGTGTGGGTCACAATTGTCTCAATAAATGAGTGAAGGTATTGCAAGTCCCATCATCCATGGTCCATTCTCCTCCAAACTGCATAAGGATGTAGAGTGGGTCATGAGGGCTCTGTGTGCCAAGTGTGGTCTTGATCAACCATTGGTGTGGGTCACAATTGTCTCAATAAATGAGTGAAGGTATTGCAAGTCCCATCATCCATGGTCCATTCTCCTCCAAACTGCATAAGGATGTAGAGTGGGTCATGAGGGCCCTGTGTGCCAAGTGTGGTCTTGATCAACCATTGGTGTGGGTCACAATTGTCTCAATAAATGAGTGAAGGTATTGCAAGTCCCATCATCCATGGTCCATTCTCCTCCAAACTGCATAAGGATGTAGAGTGGGTCATGAGGGCTCTGTGTGCCAAGTGTGGTCTTGATCAACCATTGGTGTGGGTCACAATTGTCTCAATAAATGAGTGAAGGTATTGCAAGTCCCATCATCCATGGTCCATTCTCCTCCAAACTGCATAAGGATGTAGAGTGGGTCATGAGGGCCCTGTGTGCCAAGTGTGGTCTTGATCAACCATTGGTGTGGGTCACAATTGTCTCAATAAATGAGTGAAGGTATTGCAAGTCCCATCATCCATGGTCCATTCTCCTCCAAACTGCATAAGGATGTAGAGTGGGTCATGAGGGCCCTGTGTGCCAAGTGTGGTCTTGATCAACCATTGGTGTGGGTCTCAATTGTCTCAATAAATGAGTGAAGGTATTGCAAGTCCCATCATTCATGGTTCATCCTCCCCCAAACTGCATAAGGATGTAGAGTGGGTCATGAGGGCCCTGTGTGCCAAGTGTGGTCTTGATCAACCATTGGTGTGGGTCACAATTGTCTCAATAAATGAGTGAAGGTATTGCAAGTCCCATCATCCATGGTCCATTCTCCTCCAAACTGCATAAGGATGTAGAGTGGGTCATGAGGGCCCTGTGTGCCAAGTGTGGTCTTGATCAACCATTGGTGTGGGTCACAATAGTCTCAATAAATGAGTGAAGGTATTGCAAGTCCCATCATTCATGGTTCATCCTCCCCCAAACTGCATAAGGATGTAGAGTGGGTCATGAGGGCCCTGTGTGCCAAGTGTGGTCTTGATCAACCATTGGTGTGGGTCACAATTGTCTCAATAAATGAGTGAAGGTATTGCAAGTCCCATCATCCATGGTCCATTCTCCTCCAAACTGCATAAGGATGTAGAGTGGGTCATGAGGGCCCTGTGTGCCAAGTGTGGTCTTGATCAACCATTGGTGTGGGTCACAATTGTCTCAATAAATGAGTGAAGGTATTGCAAGTCCCATCATCCATGGTCCATTCTCCTCCAAACTGCATAAGGATGTAGAGTGGGTCATGAGGGCCCTGTGTGCCAAGTGTGGTCTTGATCAACCATTGGTGTGGGTCACAATTGTCTCAATAAATGAGTGAAGGTATTGCAAGTCCCATCATCCATGGTCCATTCTCCTCCAAACTGCATAAGGATGTAGAGTGGGTCATGAGGGCCCTGTGTGCCAAGTGTGGTCTTGATCAACCATTGGTGTGGGTCACAATTGTCTCAATAAATGAGTGAAGGTATTGCAAGTCCCATCATCCATGGTCCATCCTCCTCCAAACTGCATAAGGATGTAGAGTGGGTCATGAGGGCTCTGTGTGCCAAGTGTGGTCTTGATCAACCATTGGTGTGGGTCACAATTGTCTCAATAAATGAGTGAAGGTATTGCAAGTCCCATCATCCATGGTCCATTCTCCTCCAAACTGCATAAGGATGTAGAGTGGGTCATGAGGGCTCTGTGTGCCAAGTGTGGTCTTGATCAACCATTGGTGTGGGTCACAATTGTCTCAATAAATGAGTGAAGGTATTGCAAGTCCCATCATCCATGGTCCATTCTCCTCCAAACTGCATAAGGATGTAGAGTGGGTCATGAGGGCCCTGTGTGCCAAGTGTGGTCTTGATCAACCATTGGTGTGGGTCACAATTGTCTCAATAAATGAGTGAAGGTATTGCAAGTCCCATCATCCATGGTCCATTCTCCTCCAAACTGCATAAGGATGTAGAGTGGGTCATGAGGGCCCTGTGTGCCAAGTGTGGTCTTGATCAACCATTGGTGTGGGTCACAATAGTCTCAATAAATGAGTGAAGGTATTGCAAGTCCCATCATTCATGGTTCATCCTCCCCCAAACTGCATAAGGATGTAGAGTGGGTCATGAGGGCCCTGTGTGCCAAGTGTGGTCTTGATCAACCATTGGTGTGGGTCACAATTGTCTCAATAAATGAGTGAAGGTATTGCAAGTCCCATCATCCATGGTCCATTCTCCTCCAAACTGCATAAGGATGTAGAGTGGGTCATGAGGGCCCTGTGTGCCAAGTGTGGTCTTGATCAACCATTGGTGTGGGTCACAATTGTCTCAATAAATGAGTGAAGGTATTGCAAGTCCCATCATCCATGGTCCATTCTCCTCCAAACTGCATAAGGATGTAGAGTGGGTCATGAGGGCCCTGTGTGCCAAGTGTGGTCTTGATCAACCATTGGTGTGGGTCTCAATTGTCTCAATAAATGAGTGAAGGTATTGCAAGTCCCATCATTCATGGTTCATCCTCCCCCAAACTGCATAAGGATGTAGAGTGGGTCATGAGGGCCCTGTGTGCCAAGTGTGGTCTTGATCAACCATTGGTGTGGGTCACAATTGTCTCAATAAATGAGTGAAGGTATTGCAAGTCCCATCATCCATGGTCCATTCTCCTCCAAACTGCATAAGGATGTAGAGTGGGTCATGAGGGCCCTGTGTGCCAAGTGTGGTCTTGATCAACCATTGGTGTGGGTCTCAATTGTCTCAATAAATGAGTGAAGGTATTGCAAGTCCCATCATTCATGGTTCATCCTCCCCCAAACTGCATAAGGATGTAGAGTGGGTCATGAGGGCCCTGTGTGCCAAGTGTGGTCTTGATCAACCATTGGTGTGGGTCACAATTGTCTCAATAAATGAGTGAAGGTATTGCAAGTCCCATCATCCATGGTCCATTCTCCTCCAAACTGCATAAGGATGTAGAGTGGGTCATGAGGGCTCTGTGTGCCAAGTGTGGTCTTGATCAACCATTGGTGTGGGTCACAATTGTCTCAATAAATGAGTGAAGGTATTGCAAGTCCCATCATCCATGGTCCATTCTCCTCCAAACTGCATAAGGATGTAGAGTGGGTCATGAGGGCCCTGTGTGCCAAGTGTGGTCTTGATCAACCATTGGTGTGGGTCACAATTGTCTCAATAAATGAGTGAAGGTATTGCAAGTCCCATCATCCATGGTCCATTCTCCTCCAAACTGCATAAGGATGTAGAGTGGGTCATGAGGGCCCTGTGTGCCAAGTGTGGTCTTGATCAACCATTGGTGTGGGTCACAATTGTCTCAATAAATGAGTGAAGGTATTGCAAGTCCCATCATCCATGGTCCATTCTCCTCCAAACTGCATAAGGATGTAGAGTGGGTCATGAGGGCCCTGTGTGCCAAGTGTGGTCTTGATCAACCATTGGTGTGGGTCTCAATTGTCTCAATAAATGAGTGAAGGTATTGCAAGTCCCATCATTCATGGTTCATCCTCCCCCAAACTGCACCAGGACGTAAAGCAGGTTATGGAAGCCTGTGTGCCAAGTTTGGTGCTGATCAGTATTTGGTGGCGGTCACAGTGGTTTGTGAGAGGTGAAGCGATTGAAAGTATTGCAAATCCCATCATCCATAGTCCATCCTCCCCCAAACTGCACCAGGACGTAAAGCAGGTCACGGAGGAGCCTGTGTGCCAAGTTTGGTGCTGATCCATATTTGGTGGGGGTCACAGTGGTTTGTGGGAGGTGAAGCGATTGAAAGTACTTCAAATCCCATCATCCATGGTCCATCCTCCCCTAAACCACACCAGGACATAAAGAGGGTCACAGGGGTTATGTGTACCAAGTTTGGTCCAGGTCCGTCGCTTGTGGAAGTTGCAGTGGTCTGTTGAAGTGGGAACCAATCAGAAAGCTGCCACATACACATACATACATACAAACATTGTCTTTTATTATAGACTAGCTTGAGAACCCGGCGGTGCCTGGGTTATTTGGGAAAGCCATTGTTTTCCTGTGCTCCAAGTTTAGTCTAGATCCAATGTCAGCTGTGTTTAGTGGGTGTGAGTGAATTACACCTCCAATATGGAAGTCCCATCGTCCATGGTCTATCCTCCATACTGTACCAGGATGTAGAGTGGATCATGGGGGAGTTTTAAGCTTGGTCCTGATCTGTCATTGGTTTGGGTCGCAGTGGTTTCAGGAAATTAATGAATGTACTAGAAGTTCCATTGTCCATGAGCCATCTTCCTCCAAACTGCACCAGGATGTAGAGTTGGTCATGAGGGCTCTGTGTGCCAAGTTTGTTCTTGATCCGGCATTGGTGTGGGTCTCAATGGTCTCCAGTAGTAAATGAAGGCACTGCAAGTCCCATCATCCATGGCCCGTCCCCTCCCAAACCACACCAGGATGTAAAATGGGTCAAGGGGGTTCTGTGTGCCAAGTTTGGTTCTGATCTGTCATTGTTGGGGGCCGCAGTGGTCTGTGGGTGCCCAAGCATTTGAAAGTAATACAAATCCCATCATCCATGGTCCATCCTCCCCCAAACCGCACCAGGACATAAAGGGGGTCATGGGGGTTAGGTGTACCAAGTTTAGTCCAGATCCGTCACCCGTGCTGGTCACAATGGCTTTTGAAAGTGGCAGCCAATCTGAAAGCTACCATATACACCACCCTCCCTCCACATACAAACATTCACTTTTATTATATAGATAGATTAGATAGATATAGATTACAATTTATTATACTATATTATTATATTTATATGGTGTTTATATATCGATCTACTTATCTACCTATCTATCATCTACTAATCTACCTATACATACATACATACGTATATACATATATGCATACATACAAACATGGACTTTTATTATATATAGACAGAGAAATTACAATTTATTATACTATATTATTATATTTATAGGGTGTTTATATATCTACTTATCTACCTATCTATCATCTACTTATCTATCTATACATACATACATACATACATATATGCATACATACAAAGGACTTTTATTATAGATATATATATAGATATATAGATTACAATTTATTATACTATATTATTATATTTACATGGTGTTTATATATCTACTTGTCTACCTATCTATCATCTACCAATCTACCTATCTATTCCATCTATCTATTGATATGATAGATAGATTATATTTATCTATCCTTTCTATCATCTATTTACCATCTATACCTACCTACCTACCTACCTACCTATCAATCAATCAATCATCTATCATTGATCATTTATCTATCCTATACAGTATATATATATATAGAGAGAGAGAGAGAGAGAGAGAGAGAGAGAGACAGAGAGAGACAGAGAGGGGGTGTGTGTGTGTGTGTGTGTGTATATATATATATATATACACACACACTGTATAGGATAGATAAATGATCAATGATAGATGATTGATTGATTGATTGATTGATTGATAGATAGGTAGGTATAGATGGTAAATAGATATATACGCCCTCTATATATCTAGAAGTAATGGCAACCATAGACTAAAAACCATGTAAAACTAAAAGTTCTTCAGTGTGGATCTACCGTTGTTGTTGTTGTTGTTGTTGTTGTTGTTGTTGTTATATATTACTACCCTATAACTAACTTGGGGACTGCCTATATATACATTCCCACCTTGTTTACATTCATTCCTATAGAAGTAATGGCAACTATAGACTAAAAACCATGTAAAACTAAAAGTTCTTCAGTGTGGATCTACCGTTGTTGTTGTTGTTGTTGTTGTTGTTGTTGTTGTTGTTATATATTACTACCCTATAACTAACTTGGGGACTGCCTATATATACATTCCCACCTTGTTTACATTCATTCCTATAGAAGTAATGGCAACCATAGACTAAAAACCATGTAAAACTAAAAGTTTTTCAGTGTGGATCTACCGTTGTTGTTATAGTAGTAGTAGTAGTAGCTGTAGTAGTAGTTGTTGTTGTTATATATTACTACCCTATAACTAACTTGGGGACTGCGTATATATATACATTCCCACCTTGTTTACATTCAAAACGTGACTAGACTGAAGCTTGGCTCCTCTAACCTCCCGCTCTTCTTCCTCTCCTAGTTGGATTTGTTCTCTTCTCTTCCGCCGCTGAACTACCTGTCCATCGAGGAGTGCATGAACGAGCATTCGGAGGAGGAGGACGACCAATATTACCTGGCCATGGCCTGCCCCGACGGCAAGGAAGCCGATCCCGAGGAGGTCTACCTGAGTGCTTTCGATGACCTCAGCCCTTTGGCCAACGAAGCCAAGCAGTCGGATGAGAGAAGAGAAGAGGAGGACCGATCCACCGATATCACTGGAGGTTCACCTCTAGTAGACTCAACTGATCCCCATTTCTTTGGAAGGAAGGCTCGTTCTCACGACTTGCCTGACTATTGCCAACATCCTGATCGGACTGGGAAAGAGCCAGCTGTTTTGCCGACGTGTTGTCTGGAATCGACCAACCCAACCGCGAAAGAGTCAGCTGTTTCACCAACGTGTCTTCCAGAATCAACCGATCGGATCCGGAAAGAGTCAGCCATTTTCTCAATGTCTTGTCCGGAATCGACCAATCCGACCGGGAAAGAGTCAGCTGTTTTCTCGAAGTGTCATCCGGAATCGACCAATCTGACCAGGAAAGAGTCAGCTGTTTTCTCGACGTGTCGTCCAGAATCGACCAATCTGACCAGGAAAGAGTCAGCTGTTTTCTCGAAGTGTCATCTGGAATTGACCGATCCGACCGGGACAGAGTCAGCTGTTTTCTCAAAGTGTCATCCAGAATTGACCAATCCAACCGGGAAAGAGTCAGCTGTTTTCTCAAAGTGTCATCCGGAATTGACCAATCCAACTGGGAAAGAGTCAGCTGTTTCCTCGACGTGTCGTCCAGAATCGACCAATCTGACCAGGAAAGAGTCGGCTGTTTCACCAACGTGTCTTCCAGAATCAACCAATCCAACCGGGAAAGAGTCAGCTGTTTTCTCAAAGTGTCATCCGGAATTGACCAATCCAACCGGGAAAGAGTCAGCTGTTTTCTCAAAGTGTCATCCGGAATCGACCAATCCAACCGGGAAAGAGTCAGCTGTTTTCTCAAAGTGTCATCCGGAATTGACCAATCCAACCGGGAAAGAGTCAGCTGTTTTCTCAATGTGTGGTCCAGAATCGACCAATCTGACCAGGAAAGAGTCAGCTGTTCTCTCGACGTGTCGTCCAGAATCAACTGATCCGACCAGGAAAGGGACAGATGTTTTCTCAATGTGTCATCCGGAATTGACCAATCTGACTGGGAAAGAGTCAGCTGTTCTCTCGACGTGTCGTCCAGAATCAACCGATCCGACCAGGAAAGAGTCTTCTGTTTTCTCAATGTGTCGTCCGGAATTGACCGATCCAACCGGGAAAGAGTCATCTGTTTTCTCAACGAGTTTTCCAGAATCGAATAATCCGACCAGGAAAGAGTCAGCCGTTTTCTCAATGTGTCATACAGAATCGACCGATCGGATCGGGAAAGAGCCAGCGGTCTCTCCAAACCCGAATTGTCATTTCCACGAATCAACAAAGCTTGAGAAAGAAAGTTTGGTCTTGGAAGCAAGAAACAGAGACGACTTGCAGGTGGAGACAACTGAGCAAGCCTTGAGGGAATGTCTCCCAAAACCTACAGGTTTGGAGACAGCTTCTCCGAGCCTTGAAGGACCTCAAAACGAGCAGAAGATGGACCTCACTAAAAGTTCTGAGTGCTATATACAGCTCTCACATGATGACACGGCTCTGCTGTGGATTGAAGACTTGGACCCTTCTCTTGTGGAACATCTCACCACATTTGATGGTCACCTGTCCACTTCGTTGGGCCAAAGTTCTGAAGATTATTCTTCAGTTCCGGATGATGTTTGTTTACATGGTGGTTCCATAGAACCTGATGTCGTATCACTTGAGGATCTTCTCCCAAAGACTCATCATGAAGCTCCAAAGGCCTTCAGGTCCAAGCTTTCCGACGGGAGCGTCCACATGAGGCTGACCTCCAGCACCGTCCGCGTCCAGCAAGTCAAGTCCTTCCCCGTCATCCCGCCAAAGCCCCACTTTGCGAGGATCCCGCCGTCAATGCCAAAAAACCCCGCCGAAAACGGGTCCGTTCGCCCCGCCAGTTTCGATGCTCGTTATACCGCGGAGAAGGACATCAACAACATGGAGGAGGAATCGTTCGGTTTCGTTCCAGACTCGTTCAAGCTGCCTGCAACTTCGGTTCGGTTCCAGAAGCAAAGGAACTCGATGCCGGGGACTTTGGAGAAATATATCGGTGGCGAGGCAGAGATCTGGAAAGGAAACAACACAGAATGTCCGCTAGAAAAACACAACCTTTCGGCTAATGTTTACAGCGGAGAGGACCTCCATCCAATGAAGTCCTTCATGGCCGAGTGTTTGGAGCATTATGGAGATCAAAGGAGGACAAGTGAACCTTCTCAAAACCCAATAGAAGGTCAATGGAGAGCTGATGGGACAATGGATCCTTCTCAAAACCCTATAGAAGGTCAACGGAGAGCTGATGGGACAACGGATCCTTCTCAAAACCCTATAGAAGGTCAACGGAGAGCTGATGGGGCAACGGATCCTTCTCGAAACCCTATAGAAGGTCAACAGAGAGCTGATGGGGCAACGGCTCCTTCTCGAAATCCCATAGAAGGTCAACGGAGCACTGATGGGGCAACGGATCCTTCTCGAAACCCTAGAGAAGGTCAACGGAGAGCTGATGGGACAACAGTTCCTTCTCAAAACCCCATAGAAGGTCAGCAGAGAGCTGATGGGACAACTGATCCATCTCCAAAATTTATAGAAGGTCTCAGCTCTGTAATGAAGCATCATGGGACAACAGATCCTTCTCGTAACCCTATAGAATGTCAACAGAGAGCTGATCGGACAACCGATCCATCTCCTAAGCCAATAGAAGGTCTCAGCTCTGCGTTGAAGCATCATGGAACAACGGATCCTTCTCCAAACCCTATAGAAGGTCGAGGAAGAGCTGAGGCCTCCCCCCAAAGGCGGGCGCAATGGCGCAACAATGGCGGCAGCACGTCCTTTGATGAAGCGGTCGCTCTGGCCAAAGAACGGCAAGGTGGCCAGGCCGCGATGCGGAGGATGAAGACCTACGGCGGTGGGGAGGATGGAGTGGAGAAGAAGGCGGTGACAACAACCCTCCAGCGCAAGCCAGCCCTCAAGCTTTCGCGGCCCCAGAGTTGCGTGGGTCCCTCCGACGTCCACCTTGGGGTCAAGCTGGCCTCACCGGACGGTCAAGTGGCCTTTGATCCCGAAGTTGGGAGGAGCTCGGCGAAAGGGAGGCGCTTGTCACTGTCAGAAGAGGCGCTGTGAGGCCAAAAGGGGTTCCGGACTCGGAAGAGAACTCCAATACCATCCGGAGTCTTCGTTGGAACAATTCGATCTGTCCCGACAGATGGCCATACAGTTTTTTTGTTGGTTTTTGAGGCTGAGTGGCTATCTGTCGCCACTGGACTCTGAATGCTAGACTGAGAAGGAATGCCTAAAGGTCATCTAAACATGCCCCATTCTGCCATAGAGGAAGACACCATGCAATCCCTCCCGACAGATGGCCATCCAGCTTCTTTTGTTTGTTTTTGAGGCTGAGTGGCTATCTGTCGCCACTGGACTCTGAATGCTAGACTGAGAAGGAACGCCCAAAGGTCATCTAGACATGCCCCATTCTGCCATAGAGGAAGTCACCATGCAATTCCTTCCAACAGATGGCCATCCAGCTTCTTTTGTTTGTTTTTGAGGCTGAGTGGCTGTCTGTCGCCACTGGACTCTGAATGCTAGACTGAGAAGGAACGCCTAAAGGTCATCTAGACATGTCC
The DNA here is from genome assembly GCF_037176765.1 of Anolis sagrei. NCBI lineage: Eukaryota > Metazoa > Chordata > Lepidosauria > Squamata > Anolidae > Anolis > Anolis sagrei. The sequence goes on from NC_090032.1 coordinate 21,833,160, forward strand.
CATTCTGCCATAGAGAAAGACACCATGCAATCCCTCCCAACATATGGTCCTCCAGCTTCTTCTTTTATTTTGAGGCTGGATGGACATCTGTCAGGAAGGAAGGGTTCTAAATGCTATACTTGGAAGGGACCCCCCCCCCCCAAAGTTCATCTAATCATGTTCTGCTATAAGGAAATACTCCATCTAATCCCTCCCGATAGATGGCCATCCTGCTTGGTTTGCTGGGTGGATATCTGTCAGGAAGGAAGGAAGGAGACGCCACCGGATTGTGAATGCTGAATCCCCAAAGGTCATCTAGACACGCCCCACGCTGTTAGGAAGACACCATGCAATCCCTCCCGACAGATGCCCATCCGGCATCTTCCTTGGGAAGGAAGAAGACGCCACCGAACTCTGAATGCCATACTTGGAAGGAACCCCAAAGGTCATCTAGACATGCCCCAATCTGCCATAGAGGAATACACCATGCAATCCCTCCCGACAGATGGCCATCCGGCCTCTGTTGAAAAATATCCTGGGAAGGAAGGAGGCGCTACCAGGCTTTCTTCGGAAGGAATCCCCAAAGGTCATCTAGACATGCCCCGTTCGGCTATAAGGAAAGACACAATTTAATCCCTCCCGACAAATGGCCATCTGGCCTCTGTTTAAAAGCATATAGGGACGTAAATAGGCCCTTGAAATCCCGAGGAGGAGGAGAACATAACAACTCTCACTGTCAGAACATTAGTTTTCCCTAATGTTTAGGTGGCACCTGATATATGATTATATTTTGCTAATTGGTTTAGTGCCGTTATCTGATTTTCTGTATGCAACTGCTGCCTTCTTGTTGGATTGCCTGTGCCCGTGTGTTTGTGAGATCGAGAGAGGAGCCCTTAGACCCACCAAAGAGGGTCCGGTACTCTGGCGAGCGGAGAGAGAGCGCGAGCCAAGAGATTTTCCCTGATTTTCCCCAAATAAATCTCACCAAAGTTGAAGAAAAGCTACCGAGTTGTATTTATTTTGTCCAGCTGGTACGGATGTCAAACCGCGATAGTTCGTCAGGAGAGACATACACGCAATGCATTTTAGTACATTTTTATAGAAAAACAGAGCTGTCCAAGTTCAAATTTCCCGCCCCTCACTCCCCGCCCCTCAGCTGGTATCTCCCTAATTGGCTGTTGTCATCAGCCAATCAGAGAGTCAGCGCCGCTTCAGGCTCTCAGCCAATGAGAGGCGGTCCTTGGGTCCTTGGGAAGAACAATGAAGTGAAGTGAATGTCCAGATGATTTAATTTTATATTCTATATATTTACATGTTTATATTTTATTTTTTAATTTTATATTATATTTTATATATTTTACTTTATATTTTATTTTATCTATTTTTGTCTATTTTGTTTTATATTTTATATTTTAATATTTTTATCTATTTTATTTTATGTATTTTTACATTTTTATGTTTTCTATATTATTTTATATTATATATTTTATATATATTGTTTTAAATTTTTATATTATATATATTTACATGTTTATATTTTATTTTATATTTTATATATTTTATTTTATCTATTTTTATATATTTTGTTTTATATTTTATATTTTTGGCTATTTTATTTTATATATATTACATGTTTATATTTTATTACTTTATAATATATATTTTATATATATTGTTTTACATTTTCATATTTTATATTATATATATTTACATGTTTATATTTTTTATTTTATATATTTTTATATTTTATTTTATATATTTTATATATTTTGTTCTATATTTTATATTTATATTTTTATCTATTTTATTTTATCTATTTTACATGTTTATATTTTATTTTTTATTTTATAATATATATTATATTTTATATTGTTTTAAATATTTTATATATTTTACTTTATATTTTATTTTATATATTTTCATATTTTTTGTTTTAAATTTTTATATTTTATTTTATATATTTTTACATGTTTATATTTTATTTTTTATTTTATATATTATATATATATTACTTTATATTTTATTTATCTCTTTTTATACATTTTGTTTTATATTTTATATTTGTATATTTTTATCTATTTTATTTTATATTGTATATATATTATATTTTATTTTAATATTTTATATATCTTTATATCTTTATATTTTATATTATATACATTTTAATATTTTATTTTTATTTTTATTTTTACATTTGTATATTTTATTTTATATATTTTTATATATTTTGTTTTACATTTTTATATTTTACATTATATATATTTACATGTTTATATTTTTTATATTATATATTTTTATATTTAATATATTATATTTTATCTATTTTATATTTTATTTTATCTATTTTTATCTATTTTGTTTTATATTTTATATTTTTATGTTTTTATCTATTTTATTGTATATATTTTTACACGTTTATATTTTTTTTTAATTTTATATTATATATTTTTATATTTTATTTTATATATTTTATTATTTTATTATTTTATATATATTCCACTCTCAGAAGCAAAAAGCGGAAGTTAGAAGGCTGACCTTCTCCAAGATGGCGCCCAAAAAAAAAGCGTGCTGTCACCTCACCAAGATGGCACCGCCGGAAGTGGCGCCTCATTATCCTTTCCAATACAAACCCGTCTTCCTTTGTTGCACGAGCAGGGAAGCTTTCCCTTCCCAAGATGGCGCTCAAATCGAGGCGGCCGTTTCCCTCAACAAGATGGCACGTCCAGCGCCAAGAAAGGCCTTAACTCAAGCTTGCAGGGAAACATTCCCTTCCCAAGATGGCGCTCAAAGCGAGGCCGCCGTGTCCCTCAACAAGATGGCGCCTCCAACGCCAAGAAAGGCCTTAACTCAATCTGACAGGGGAACATTCCCTTCCCAAGATGGCGCTCAAATCGAGGCGGCCGTGTCCCTCATCAAGATGGCGCCTCCAACGCCAAGAAAGGCCTTAACTCAATCTGGCAGGGAAACATTCCCTTCCCAAGATGGCGCTGAAATCGAGGCGGCCGTGTCCCTTAACAAGATGGCGCCTCCAAAGCGAAGAAAGGCCTTCAGCTGGCAGGGGAACATTCCCTTCCCAAGATGGCGCTCAAATCGAGGCGGCCGTGTCCCTCAACAAGATGGCGCCTCCAACTCCAAGAAAGGCCTTAAGAGAGGCTTTCCAAGACCGGAAGTGTAGGCCTCACCGTGCTTTTTGAGGCCTGCGAGAGGAGGCGGAGACCGGAAGTGAGGCAAAAGGCGGCCGAAGGAAGAGGGAAAGGGAGGGGCCCGGCAGTGCGCATGCGCACACCTATCCATGGAGAGCCATTGGGCCCAAAAGCAGGCAGAGGAGGTAAAAGGAGGGCCAAAAACCCTCTCGTCGCCATGGAAACGGGTTGGGGGACAATGCCATACTTATTATATGCTTATTATATTGATTATCATGTTATAATTACTATCACTTATCTGTCTGTCTATTTAAATTACACTTAATATTATTATTATTATATTGGATAGCCTTGCAGCTTCAAAGCTTGGCGGCTTCCTGCCTGGAGGGAGAATGATCCTTGGTTGGGAGGTGTTAGCAGGCCCTGGTTGTTTCCTGTCTGGAATTCCCTTGTTCTTCTTTGTTTAAGGCTATTCTGAATGCTTAATTAGCATTGAATAGCCTTGCAGCTTCAAAGCTTGGCTGCTTCCTGCCTGGAGGGGGAATAATCCTTGGTTTGGATGTGTTAGCTGGCCCTGGTTGTTTCCTGTCTGGGATTCCCCTGTTCCTCTTTGTTTGAGGCTAGTCTGAATGCTGCAATTGGCCACCTTAGTTAGCATTCAATAGCCTTGCAACTTCAAAGCTTGGCTGCTTCCTGCCTGGAAGGGGAATAATCCTTAGTTGGGAGGTGTTAGCTGGCCCTGGTTGTTTCCTGTCTGGGATTCCCCTGTTCCTCTTTCTTTGAGGCTAGTCTGAATGCTGCAATTGGCCACCTTAGTTAGCATTCAATAGCCTTGCAGTTTCAAAGCTTGGCTGCTTTCTGCCTGGAGAGGGAATAATCCTTGGTTTGGAGGTGTTAGCTGGCCCTGGTTGTTTCCTGTCTGGAATTCCCTTGTTCCTCTTTGTTTGAGGCTATTCTTGGCCACCTTAATTAGCATTGAATAGCCTTGCAGCTTCAAAGCCTGGCTGCTTCCTGCCTGGAGAGGGAATAATCCTTGGTTGGGAGGTGTTAGCTGGCCCTGGCTGTTTCCTGTCTGGGATTCCCCTGTTCCTCTTTGTTTGAGTCTAGTCTGAAGTCTGTAATTGGCCACCTTAATTAGCATTCAATAGCCTTGCAGCTTCAAAGCTTGGCTGCTTCCTGCCTGGAGGGCGAATAATCCTTAGTTGGGAGGTGTTAGCTGGCCCTGGTTGTTTCCTGTCTGGGATTCTCCTGTTATCTATGTGTTCCTCTTTGTTTGAGGCTAGTGGGAATGCTACAATTGATCACCTTAATTAGCATGGAATCACCTTGCAGCTTCAAAGCTTGGCTGCTTCCTGCCTGGAGGGGGAATAATCCTTGGTTAGGAGGTGTTAGCTGGCCCTGATTGTTTCCTGTCTGGAATTCCCTTGTTCCTCTTTGTTTGAGGCTATTCTTGGCCACCTTAATTAGCATTGAATAGCCTTGCAGGATGGGGAATAATCCTTGGTTGGGAGGTGTTAGCTGGCCCTGGTTGTTTCCTGTCTGGGATTCCCCTGTTCCTCTTTGTTTGAGGCTATTCCACCTTAATTAGCATTGAATGGCCTTGAAGCTTCAAAGCTATCCTTTGTTGGGATGTGTTAGCTGGCCCTGGTTGTTTCCTGTCTGGGATTCCCCTGTTATCTACATGTTCCTCATTGTTAGCATTGAGTAGCCTTGCAGCTTCAAAGCTTGGCTGCTTCCTGTCTGGAGGGGGAATCCTTGGTTAGGAGGTGCTAGCTGGCCCTGATTGTGGGCAAAACGTCAGGAGAGAATGCTTCTGGAACATGGCCACCCAGCCTGGAAAACTGACAGCAACCCATGAAAGCCTTCCACAAGATATTATTGCTCTCTTATATATGTATGCAATGTATACATTATTCTTATATTATTACTACTAGCCGTTCCCTGCCACGTGTTCCTGTGGCCCAGTCTGCATATATGTGTTGTGTGTGTGTGTGTGTATGTATTTATATGTGTGTATATATTTGTGCATATGTGCATATATGTGTGTTTGTGTGTATATATATTTGTGTGTGTGTGCATATATGTGTGTATAAATATATATATACATATCTGTATATGTGTCACAAATAAATATATGTATTTGCGTGTTTATATGTGTATATGTATATTGTGTATATGTATGTCCTTGTCTATATGCATATATGTGTGTATGCATGTGCATGCATGTGTATATTTGTGTGTATATTATGTGTGTATGTATGTGCATGCATGTGTATGTGTGTATATGTATATATGTGTGTATGCATGAGCATGCATGTGTATATGCATATATGTGTGTATGCTTGTGCATGCATGTGTATATATGTGTGCATGCATGTGTATGTGTGTATATGCATATATGTGTGTATGCTTGTGCATGCATGTGTATATTTGTGTGTATATGTATATATGTGTGCATGCATGTGCATGCATGTGTATGTGTGTATATGCATATGTGTGTGTGCATGTGCATGCATGTGTGTGTGTGTATATGTATATATGTGTGTATGCATGAGCATGCATGTGTATATGCATATATGTGTGTATGCTTGTGCATGCATGTGTATATATGTGTGCATGCATGTGTATGTGTGTATATGCATATATGTGTGTATGCTTGTGAATGCATGTGTATATTTGTGTGTATATGTATATATGTGTGCATGCATGTGCATGCATGTGTATGTGTGTATATGCATATGTGTGTGTGCATGTGCATGCATGTGTATGTGTGTATATGTATATATGTGTGTATGCATGAGCATGCATGTGTATATGTATATATGTGTGCATGCATGTGCATATTTGTGTGTATATGCATATATGTGTGTATGCATATGCATGCATGTGTATATTTGTGTGTATATGTATATATGTGTGTATGCATGTGTATATTTGTGTGTATATGTATATATGTGTGTATGCATGTGTATATTTGTGTGTATATGTATATATGTGTGTATGCATGTGTATATTTGTGTGTATATGCATATATGTGTGTATGCTTGTGCATACATGTGTATATTTGTGTGCATATGCATATATGTGTGTATGCTTGTGCATGCATGTGTATGTGTGTATATGTATATATGTGTGTGCATGTGCATGCATGTGTATATTATAGTAATAATAATAATAATAATAATAGTAAAAGTAATAGTAATAATAATAAATATATATGATAATAATAGTAACAGCCTATGAAAATATAATAATAATACTAATGTAATAAGTATATTAGTAATAGTATTGATAATATATCATAATAGTAATTGTAATAAACATATATGATAATAATAGTAACAGCCTATGAAAATATAATAATAATAATGCAATAAGAATATTAGTAATAGTAATGATAATATATTATAATAGTAATAGTAATAAATATATATAATAATTGTAACAGCCTATGAATAATAATAATAATAATGCAATAAGGATAATAGTAATAGTAGTAATAATAATATATAATAATAATAGTAATAATAATATGTAATAATAGTAATAGCCTATGAAAATAGAATAATAATAATAATAATAATAATGTAATAAGAGTAATAGTATTAATAATATATAATAGTAATAGTAATAATAATATATAATAATAGTAACAGCCTATGAAAATAGAATAATAATACTAATGCAATAAGGATAATAGTAATAGTAATAATAATATACAATAATAGTAATAGCTTATGATAATAGAATAATAATGTAATAAGATTAATAGTAATATTAATACATAATAATAGTAATATTAATAATAATAGTAATAGTGATAGTAAT
>NC_090032.1:21845109-21950109 GCF_037176765.1 Anolis sagrei
CAGTGTTTATGTTTATTTATTTACAGTATTTATATTTATTTACTTACAGTATTTATGTTTATTTACAGTATTTATATTTATTTACAGTATTTATATTTATTTACAGTATTTATATTTATTTATTTACAGTGTTTATGTTTATTTAGTTACAGTATTTATATTTATTTACAGTATTTATATTTATTTACAGTATTTATATTTATTTACTTACAGTTTTATGTTTATTTAATTATGGTGTTTATATTTATTTATTTATTTATTTATTTACAGTATTTATATTTATTTAAAATAATAATAATAATAATAATAATAATAATAATAATAATAATAATAATAAAATTCCCATCATCCTCATCGTCAGACAACAATTTCCTACTTGACAGATGCAACTGTCTTTCGAGCTGCATGGGTCAACAGCAAGCTAGACTATGAATGGTTGGGAGCTCACTCTGACCCGAGCTGGCTTTGAACTCATGGTCAGTAGTGATTTAGTACAACTGGCTACTAACTAGTTGCGCCACAACTCGGTCCTTGTACTCCGCTTTTTCTCTCCACCAGGAGATTCAATGTGTTGTTGTTGTTGTTGTTGTTGTGATGGTGTTGATTTACCCCCGTCTTGCGTGTCAGGCGGTCATCCAGGGGGCCTTCACGAGTGAGGATGCGGTGGAGACAGAGGCGGCGGCCACAGAGACGCACTACACGTACTACCCCGCCACAGCCGTGTCCGACTCGGGCGCCTCTTCCGGGACCGGGAATGCCACCGCCACGGCCGTGGTCACCGCCCAGAACTCGGACGCCTTGCTGGGCCAGGCCACCCCCACCGGCACCGGTCAGTCCCCTTCCTGCCCTCGTCCCTTCTCCCATTGCTTCCTTCCTTTCGTTTTTTCCCCCTTTCCTATTTTCTTTCTTTTTTATTTTTCCTTCCTTTCTTTTCCCCCACCTTTCTTTCCCTTTCCCCCTTCCCTCCCTTCCTTTTCTCCCTCTTTCCCTTCTTCTTTTCCTCTTCCATTGCTTCCTTCCTTTCTCTTTTTTCCTTTCCATTTTTCTTCCTTTTCTTCCTTTCTTCTTTCCCTTTTCCTCCCTCCCTCCCTCACTCCTTCTTTTCCTTTTCTTTCCTCTCTCCCTCCTTCCTTCCTTCCTTCTTTCCTTCCTTCTTTTTTCATATTTTATATTATATTATTATTATTATTTATATTATATGTTATTGTTATTTATATTATTATTAATAATATTATATATTATTATTATTAATAATAATAATATATTATTATTATTTATATTTTACATTATATTATTATTTATATTATATATTATTATTATTAATAATATTATATATTATTATTTATATTTTATTATTATTATATATTATTATTATTTATATTATATATTATTATTTATATTTTATTATTATATATTATTATTATTTATATTATATATTATTATTTATATTTTACATTATATTCTTATTATTATTTATATTATATATTATTATTATTTATATTTCATATATTATTATTATTTATATTATATATATTATTATTTATATTTTATATTTTATTATTATTATATATTATTATTTATATTATATATTATTATTTATATTATATATATTATTATTTATATTTTATGTTTTATTATTATTAGATATTATTATTATTATTTATATTTTACATTATATTCTTATTATTTATATTATATATATTATTATTTATATTTTATAAAACGAAACGAATTTTGACGATTAAGGATTGGTAATTACAGACGACGAATTTGGATTGTGATTCCAGTTACGAGATGCATTTGGATCGTTATTGGTGGCCCAATAATTCTGTATTTTATATGTGTTTTTATGTTTTTAAATTGAATATTGTTGTTTTAGATGTTGTAAACCGCAATGAGTCGCCGACTTAGGCTGAGATATTAGCGGTATACAAGTGTAATAATAATAATAATAATAATAATAATATATATTATTATTTATATTTTACATTATATTATTATTTATATTTTATATTTTATTACTATTATATATTATTATTATTTATATTATATATTATTATTATTTATATTATATATTATTATTAATTATACTAATTATTATTATATATTATTATTTATAATTGATTTTATATATTATTATTATTTGTATTTTATATTATATTATTAGCAGAGTGCAGGATTTGCCTTCCTTTCTGCATCAGCGAATACTACTACTAAGAATAATAATAATAATAATAATAATAACAATAATTAATAATAATAATAATATTCTGTTTAAGACTGATGTTTTCTCCTCTCCTTTCCAGGCCAGTTTTTTGTCATGATGTCTCCGCAGGAGATCCTGCAGAGCGGGACGCAGCGCTCCATCGCTCCCAGGACCCACCCCTATTCGCCGTGAGTCCGCTCTTATCCACACGGCTCTTGTTTACATATTTCAAAACCCAGCCTTCTCTTATAAACACATCCCAAAGGACATCTAGTCCAGCCTCCTCCCTATATTCTATTCTATTCTATTCTATTCTATTCTATTCTATTCTATTCTATTATATTATATTATATTATATTATTAGCTGTAGTTGCTGTGGCCAACCTTCCCTCCCTCTTTCTCTCCTTTCTTTCTCTCCTTTCCCTCCCTCTTTCCTTCCTTCCCTCTTTTTCTTTCCCTTCTTCTTTCTTCCTTCCCTACCTGTTTCTTTTCTCGCTTCCTTTGCTCTTTGGTTCCATCCTTCCTTGTCTCTTTCCTTCCTTCTTTCCCTCCCTCTTTTTCTCTTTTGTTCCTTCTCTCCTTCCTTCCCTCTTTAACTTTTTTATTTCCTCTCTCCTTCCTTCTTTCTCTACCCTTCTCCTTTCACTTCTTCTTTCCCTCCTTCTCTCCTTCCTTCCTACTCTACCCTTTTTTCTTTCCTTCTTTATGTCCTTCTTCTTTCCCTCCTTTTCTCCTTTCTTCCTTCTCTACCCTTCTTTTTTCCTTCCTCCTTTCCCTTCTTCCTCCTTCTCTCACTCCTTCCTTCTCTACCTTTCTTTCCCTCCTTCCCTCCTTTATTCTCTCATTCCTTCTCTCATTCCTTCCTTCTCTACCCTTCTTTCCTTCTTTCTCTCCTTCTCTCCTTCTTTCCCTCCTTCTTTCCTTCTTTCTCTCCCTCCTTCTCTCCTTCCTTCTCTACCCTTCTTTCTCTCCTTTCACTTCTTCTTTCCCTCCTTCTCTCCTTCCTTCCTTCCTTCCTTCCTTCCTTATCTACCCCTCCTTCTTTCCTTCCTTCTCTCCTTCTTTCCTTCTCTAACCTTCTTTCTTTCCTTCCTTCTCTACTTCCCTCTTTCTCTCCCTCCTTCTCTCCATCCTTCCTTCTCTACCCTTCTTTTTTTCCTTCCTTCTCTCCTTCTTTCCCTCCTTCTCTCCCTCCTTCCTTCTCTACCTTTCTTTCACTCCTTCCCTCCTTCATCCCTCCTTCTCTCTCTCCTTCCCTCCTTTCCCTCCTTCTCTCCCTCCTTTTCTCCTTCCCTCCTTCTTTCCCTTCTTCTCTCCCTCCTTCTCTCCCTCCTTCCTTCTCTACCTTTCTTTCACTCCTTCCCTCCTTCTCTCCCTCCTTCTCTCCTTTCCCTCCTTTCCCTCCTTCTCTCCCTCCTTTTCTCCTTCCCTCCTTCTCTCCCTCCTTCTCTCCTTCCCTCCTTTCCCTCCTTTCCCTCCTTCTCTCCCTCCTTTTCTCCTTCCCTCCTTCTTTCCCTTCTTCTCTCCCTCCTTCTCTTCTCTCCCTCTTTCTCTCCATCCTTCCTTCTCTACTCTTCTTATCTCCCTCCTTCTCTCCTTCCTTTCTTCTCTACCTTTCCTTTCCTTCTTTCCCTCCTTCTCTCCCTCTTTCTATCCCTCCTTCTCTCCGTCCTTCCTTCTCTACCCTTCCTTTCTTTCTTCCTTCTCTCCTTCCCTCCTTCTTTCCCTCCTTCTCTCCCTTCTCTACCTTTCTTTCTCTCCCACCTTCTTTCCCTTCTTCTTTCCCTTCTTCTCTCCTTCCTTCCTTCTCTACTCTTCCTTCCTCCTTTTTGTGTATGTTTTGTGTGTATATATGTATGTTTGTGTGTATATATATATATGTGTGTGTGTGTGTGTGTGTGGTTTTGTGCCTGCGTTGTAATGTATTTTTTTAATTTGGGGCTTTTTAAGAGGAATGCTAAACACTGGTTCTTCCTGTCTTCAGAAAATCGGAAGCCCCGCGGACGACTCGGGATGAGAAGCGGAGGGCCCAACACAATGAAGGTCAGGCAGAATGCGCTGACATGCAAATTTTGCGCCAATGGGGAGAGAAGGGAACACTGGGGTGCCTGTGGTGGAGGGAACACAGGAAATGTAGGATGGGCGTGCCTGTCTTGCAGTGGAGCGCCGTCGCCGGGACAAGATCAACAACTGGATCGTGCAGCTGTCCAAGATCATCCCCGACTGCTCGATGGAGAACACCAAGTCTGGGCAGGTGAGAGGACACCATCCGATCCCTCCCGACAGATGGACGCCCGGCCTCTGCTTCACAGCCTCCAGAGGAGATGCTGTCATCCTCATTTATTATTATTATTATTATTATTATTATTATTATTATTATATTGTCAGAGAGTTGGAAGGGACAATCCAATCCCTCCCAACAGATGGCCATCCAACCACCAGAGGAGATGCCATTATTATTATTATTATTATTATTATTATTATTATTGTGTCATTTATTATTATTATTATTATTATAGTGTCAGAGAGTTGGAAGGGACAATCCAATCCCTCCCAACAGATGGCCATCCAACCACCAGAGGAGATGCCATTATTGTTATTGTTATTATTATTATTATTATTATTGTGTCATTTATTATTATTATTATTATTATTATTATTACTATTATTATAGTGTCCGAAAGTTGGAAGCGACAATCCAATCCCTCTCAACAGATGGCCATCCAACCACCAGAGGAGATGCCATTATTGTTATTGTTATTATTATTATTATTATTATTATTGTGTCATTTATTATTATTATTATTATTATTATCATTATTATAGTGTCCGAGAGTTGGAAGGGACAATCCAATCCCTCCCAACAGATGGCCATCCAACCACCAGAGGAGATGCCATTATTGTTATTGTTATTATTATTATTATTATTATTATTATTATTATTGTGTCATTTATTATTATTATTATAGTGTCCGAGAGTTGGAAGGGACAATCCAATCCCTCCCAACAGATGGCCATCCAACCACCAGAGGAGATGCCATTATTATTATTATTATTATTATTATTATTATTATTATTATTGTGTCAATTATTATTATTATTATTATTATTGTGTCAATTATTATTATTATTATTATTATTATTATTATTATTATTATCATTATTATAGTGTCCGAGAGTTGGAAGGGGCAATCCAATCCCTCCCAACAGATGGCCATCCAACCACCAGAGGAGATGCCATTATTGTTATTGTTATTATTATTATTATTATTATTATTATTATTATTGTGTCATTTATTATTATTATTATAGTGTCCGAGAGTTGGAAGGGACAATCCAATCCCTCCCAACAGATGGCCATCCAACCACCAGAGGAGATGCCATTATTATTATTATTATTATTATTATTATTGTGTCAATTATTATTATTATTATTATTATTATTATTATCATTATTATAGTGTCCGAGAGTTGGAAGGGGCAATCCAATCCCTCCCAACAGATGGCCATCCAACCACCAGAGGAGATGCCATTATTATTATTATTATTATTATTATTGTGTCATTTATTATTATTATTATTATTATTATTATTATTATTATCATTATTATAGTGTCCGAGAGTTGGAAGGGACAATCCAATCCCTCCCAACAGATGGCCATCCAGCCACCTGAGATGCCATTATTATTATTATTATTATTATTATTATTATTATTATTATTATGTCTATTATTATTATTATTATTATTATTATTATTATAGTGTCCGAGAGTTGGAAGGGACAATCCAATCCCTCTCAACAGATGGCCATCCAGCCACCAGAGGATATTCCATCATTATTATTACTATTACTATTATTATTACTGTTATTATTAGAGAGTTGGAAATTACCCAAGGGCCATCAAGTCTGACTCTTTTCTGCCAGGAAGGAAGACACAATCTAATCCCCCCTGACAGATGGACATGTAGCCTCCAGGGGAAATGCCATAATCATTATCATCATCATTAAGAAACATTATTATTATGGTTACTATTGTTGTTGTTGTTGAGTCGTAGTTGGAAAGGGAACACAAAGGGCCATCCAGCCCAACCCCCTTCTGGAAGGCATTATTATTATTATAATAATAATTATTATTGAATCAGAAGAAGGAACCCAAGGGCCACTCAGTCTGACATTATTATTATTATTATTATTATTATTATTATTATTATTATTATTATTGAATCAGAAAATCAGAAGGAACCCAAGGGCCACTCAGTTTGACATTATTATTATTATTATTATTATTATTATTATTATTATTACTACTACTACTACTACTACTAGTACTAGTACTATGTTATTGAGTCAGAGTGTTGGAAGGGACCCCCAAAGGCCATCCAGTCCAACCCCCTTCTGGAAGGCATTATTGTTGTTGTTGTTATTATTATTATTATTGAATCAGAAAAACAGAATGAACCCAAAAGCCACCCAGTCTGACATTATTGTTATTGTTATTATTACTATTATTATTATTATTATTGAATCAAAAAATCAGAAGGAACCCAAGGGCCATCCAGTCTGACATTATTGTTATTGTTATTATTATTATTATGTTATGGAGTCAGAGTGTTGGAAGGGCCCCCCAAAGGCCATCCAGTCCAACCCTACTCATCGTTTGACCCTTTGGTGCCTCTCCTTCCTTCCTCCCTTGTGCAGAGCATTATTATTATTATTATTATTATTATTATTATTATTATTATTATTATTGAATCAGAAGGAACCCAAGGGCCACTCAGTCTGACATTATTATTATTATTATTATTATTATTATTATTATTATTATTATAAAATCGGAAAATCGGAAGGAACCCAAGTGCCATCCAGTCTGACATTATTATTGTTGTTGTTGTTGTGTTACTGAGTCAGAGTGTTGGAAGGGACCCCCAAAGGCCATCCAGCCCAAACCACTTCTGGAAGGCATTATTATTATTATTATTATTATTATTATTATTATTGAATCAAAAAATCAAATATTATTGTTGTTATGTTATTGAGTCAGAGTGTTGGAAGGGACCCCCAAAGGCCATCCAGCCCAAACCACTTCTGGAAGGCATTATTATTATTATTATTATTATTATTATTATTATTATTGAATCAAAAAATCAAATATTATTGTCGTTATGTTATTGAGTCAGAGTGTTGGAAGGGACCCCCAAAGGCCATCCAGTCCAACCTCCTTCTGGAAGGCATTGTTGTTGTTGTTGTTGTTATGTTATTGAATTAGAGTGTTGGAAGGGACCCCCAAAGGCCACCCAGCCCAACCCCTCTTCTGGAAGGCATTATTATTATTATTATTATTATTATTATTATTATTATTATTTAATCGGAAAATCAGAAGGAACCCAAGGGCCATCAAGTTTGACATTATTGTTGTTGTTGTAATGTTATTGAATCAGAGTGTTGGAAGGGACTCCCAAAGGCCATCCAGTCCAACCCCCTTCTGGAAGGCATTATTATTATTATTATTATTATTATTATTATTATTATTATATCAGAAAATCAGAAGGAACCCAAGGGCCAGACAGCCTGACATCATCATTATTGTTGTTGTTGTTATGTTACGGAGTCAGTGTTGGAAGGGCCCCCCAAAGGCCATCCAGTCCAACCCCACTCATGGTTTGACCCTTTGGTGCCTCTCCTCCCTCCCTCCCGCAGAGCAAGGGGGGCATCCTTTCCAAGGCCTGCGACTACATCCAGGAGCTGCGCCAGGGCAACGTCCGCCTCTCCGAGGAGCTGCAGAGCCTGGAGCAGCTCCACGTCGACAACGAGGTCTTGCGGCAGCAGGTGAGGACCCCGCCCGGCGACGTGTTGGGGACCCCACCTCCGCCAGCGTGCTAATCCTTGTCCCGACTCCTCCGCTTCTCCCGCAGGTGGAAGACCTCAAGAACAAGAACCTGATCCTGCGAGCGCAGCTGCGCCAACACGGCGTGGAGGTCATCATCAAGGACTCGCACTGACCGGACGATCCGTCGCTTGGCATTTTGGATTAATCGGCGCAGAAGGACGACAACGACACCGAGGTCGGTCCCAACCCAGCGCCACCTTGGTTGTATATAGGACCTTATGAAAAAACCCGCAGTCCCGTGGGATGGGAATATGGCCGTCGCTGTGGACATTCGGCCCGCTTTCCGGCCTCCGGCTTTGCCTACGGAAGGACCCTCATCTCTCTCTCTCTCTGGCACGCATGCGGAATCACGGTCGCCATATTGCACGCCCCTATAGATGCCCCCCCCCCCGAACCCGCCTCCCTGGAGAACAAGACCTTCCCTCTTTCTTTTTATTTCCTGTATTATTATTATTATTATTAATTAATTAATAAGATTAATACTGTTTTGTGTTCTGCTGAAGAGAACGGGACGCTGTGTTTTGGTGGACGGAGCCCAGGAACCCGAGTGCCAAGGACCCCAAATAGTCGAGGAACCCGAGTGCCAAGGCACACAAATAGTCGAGGAACCCGAGTGCCAAGGCACCCAAATAGTCGAGGAACCCGAGTGCCAAGGCACCCAACTAGTCGAGGAACCCGAGTGCCAAGGCACCCAAATAGTCGAGGAACCCAAGTGCCAAGGCACCCAAATAGTCGAGGAACCTGAGTGCCAAGGCACACAAATAGTCGAGGAACCCGAGTACTAAGGCACCCAAATAGTCGAGGAACCCGAGTACCAAGGCACCCAAATAGTCGAGGAACCCAAGTGCCAAGACACCCAAATAGTCGAGGAACCCGAGTGCCAAGGCCACCAAATAATCGAGGAACCCGAGTGCTAAGGGCCACCAAATAGTTGAGGAACCCGAGTGCCAAGGCACCCAAATAGTCGAGGAACCCGAGTGCCAAGGCCACCAAATAGTCGAGGAACCCGAGTGCCAAGCCCCCCCCCCCCCCCCAAATAGCACCGCGTTCCTTCACTCCTTCCTTTCTGCTTTTCCTCTCCTGTCTTTTTAAGAAAAAAGAAGAATAAACCTGGGAAATATAACCGGGGAAATAATTGTGTTCTCTTCTGGAAGGTTCATTCCGCGGCTACCAAATGCCTGGATGTGGCCAGTAATCACATTATTATTGCACTACTAGCCGTACCCGCCACGTGTTGCTGTGGCCAACCTTCCCTCCATCTTTCTCTTCTTTCTTTCTCTCCTTCCCTCTTTTCTTCCTTCCCTCCCTTTTTTTCTTTCCTTCCTTTCTTCCTTCTTTCCTTCTCCATCTTTCCTTCCTTCCTTCCTTCCTTCCTTCCTTCCTTCCTTCCTTCCTTCACTTTTTTCCTTCCTTCCTTCACTTTTTTCTTTCCTTCTCTAATTCCTTCCTTCTCTCTCTTTCCTTCCTTCTTTCCTTCCTTCCTTCTCTTTTCTTCTTTCTTCTCTCCTTCCTTCCTCCTCTCTCTCTTTCCTTCTTTCCTTCCCCCTCTCTTTCCTTCCTTCCTTGTCTTTTATTCTTTCCTTCTCTCTCTTTCCTTCCTTCCCTTTTTTCTTTCCTTCCCTTCTCTCCTCCCTCCATCTCTTTCCTTTCTTCCTTCCTTCCTTAATTCCTTCTCTTTTCTTCTTTCCTTCTCTCCTTCCTTCCTTCCCTTTTCTTCTCTCCTTCCCTCCTTTCCGTCTCTCCTCCCTCCCTTCCTTCCCTCCTTCCCTCTTTCCTTCCTTCCTTATCTTTTCTTCTTTTCTTCTCTCTCTTTCCGTTCTTTCCTTTTCTTCTTCCCTTCTTCCCTTCTCTCCTCCCTCCCTCCCTTCCTTCCCTCTCTTTCTTTCCTTCCTTCCTTCCTTCCTTCCTTCCTTCCTTCCTTCCTTCCTTCCCTTTTCTTCTCTCTCTTTCCTTCCTTCCTGCCCTTTTCTTCTTTCCTTCTCTCTCTTTCCTTCCTTTTCCTCTTTCCTTCCCTTCTTTCCTTCTCTCCTCCCTCCCTCCCTCCCTCCCTCCCTTCCTTCCTTCCCTCCCTTTTCTTCTTTCCTTCTCTTTTCTTCCCTTTTTTCTTTCCTTCTCTCCTTCCTTCCTTCCTTCCTTCCTTCCTTCCTTCCTTCCCTTTTCTTCTTTATTTCCCTTCTTTCCTTCTCTCCTCCTTCCCTCCCTCCCTTCCTTCTCCTTCCTTCCTTCATTCCTTCCTTCCTTCTCTTTTCTTCTTTCCTTCTCTCCTTCCTTGCTTCCTTCTTTCTCTTTCCTTCCTTCCTTCTCTTTTTTCTTTCCCTTCCTCTTTCTCCCCTTTCTTCTTTCCTTCCCAGTTCCCTTCCTTCCCTTTTTTTCTTTCCTTCTCTTCTTCTTCCCTTCCTTCCCCCCACCTTTTCTTCCCCTTCCCCTTTCTCCCCTTCCTTCCTTCTCTATCTATTCTTGGACTTCAACTCCCAGCACTCCTCCTGATCGATCGATCTACCTACCTATCTATCTCTCGCCAATCTATCCATCTGGAGGACTTCTGGGAGTTGTAGTCCAGGAAGAGGAAATGGGGGGACGCTCTCAAAGAGACCCAAGGAGAAGGAAGCTTGCATCTTGGAAGCAGTGCATTTGGATCCTCCTCCTCTGGTCTAGGGGATGCTGGGAGATGTAGTCCAAAAGAGAGCGTGGATATGCTCTTGTGTGTTTTGTTTGCCGGAGGAGTCGTTTTTGCGCATGCGCTGTAGCGTCTTTTTGTTTTTGGGGTTTTTTTTAAGCCCCTTCCGCTGAGTTTTCCAGTGTTTTTCTGAGTAATGGTCACTCGTTGGCCTGAGAGGGGTCTTGTGTCCAAATTTGGGGTCCATTCGTCCAGTGGTTTTGGAGTTACGGCAATCCCACAAACAAACATTACATTTTTATTTATATGGATGATTATGATTATTATTTATGGTATTTATTATTATTTATCAGAGGCTGGATGTCCATCTGTCGGGAGGGATCGGGTGGTGCCTTCACGTTGGACCAAATGACCCTGTTGGTGTCTCCCAATTGGGATTCTACGACACAGAGGCCGGATGTCCATCTGTCGGGAGGGATCAGGTGGTGCCTTCCTGTTGAACCAAATGACCCTGTTGGTGTCTCCCAACTGGGATTCTGTGATGCAGAGGCCGGATGTCCATCTGTCAGGAGGGGTCGGGTGGTGCCTTTCCATTCGCCAGAATGACCCTGGGGATCTCTCCCAACTCGGGAATGATATGGGATTATTCATTGATTATGATATTATTATGATTAATATTTATTGAATTTATTATTATTTATTGTTTATCAGAGGTTGGATGACCACCTGTTGGGAGGGATCGGGTGGTGCCTTCAGGTTGGACCAAATGAGCTTGAGGGTGTCTCCCAATTGGGATTCTACGATGCAGAGGCCGGATGTCCATCTGTCGGGAGGGATCGGGTGGTGCCTTTCCGTTCGCCAGAATGACCCTGGGGCTCTCCCCCAACTCGAGAATGATATGGGATTATTTATTGATTAGGACATTATTATGATTATTATTTATTGAATTTATTATTATTATTTATCGTTTATCAGAGGCCGGATGCCCATCTGTCGGGAGGGATCGGGTGGTGCCTTCACGTTGGACCAAATGACCCTGTTGGTGTCTCCCAATTGGGATTCTGTGATGCATTGGCCGGATGTCCATCTGTCGGGAGGGATCAGGTGGTGCCTTTCCGTTCGCCAGAATGACCCTGTTGGTGTCTTCCAATTGGGATTCTATGACGCAGAAGCTGGATGTCCATCTGTTGGGAGGGATCGGGTGGTGCCTTCCTGTTGGACCAAATGACCCTGTTGATGTCTCCCAATTGGGATTCTATGACGCAGAGGCCGGATGTCCATCTGTCGGGAGGGATCGGGTGGTGCCTTCCTGTTGAACCAAATGACCCTGTTGGTGTCTCCCAATTGGGATTCTATGACGCAGAGGCCGGGTGTCCATCTGTCGGGAGGGATCGGGTGGTGCCTTTCCGTTCGCCAGAATGACCCTGGGACTCTCTCCCAACTCGAGAATGATATGGGATTATTCATTGATTATGATATTATTATTATTTATTGAATTTATTATTGTTTATCCGAGGCCGGATGTCCATCTGTCGGGAGGGATCGGGTGGTGCCTTCCTGTTGAACCAAATGACCCTGTTGGTGTCTTCCAATTGGGATTCTATGACGCAGAGGCCGAATGTCCATCTGTTGGGAGGGATCGGGTGGTTCCTTCCTTGGGGGGGGGGGCCTTCCCTAGACCAGGAACCCGGTGGGCCTGGGGAAGGGGCCGGGGGCGGGGAGGGGCTCTTCCTCTTCGAGGGGCGCGTGGGGGTCAGCGGTCCCGCCCGGCAGGGTGGGCGTGGCCGCGGTGGTCCTCCACTCTCGGTGGGCGAAGGTGGCGTTGGGGGCGGCGCTGGTGAAGACCCAGAGGGGCCGGGCAGGCGGGGGACCCCCTTTGGCCACCCGCAGGCGCCCCAAGGAGAAGCTGTCCATCCTGCGGAGGAAGAAGGGATCATCACAACCATCATCCTAGAAACCCATTTTCCGTGGTCCACCCCCCCCCCAAACCACACCTGTGGGTCATGTAAAGTGGGTCATGGGGGGTCCTTGTTCCAAGTGTGGTTTAGGTCCGTCATTCATGGTGGTCACAGTGGTCTCCCTGGAAGTGAGTGAGGCTACTGCAAATCCCATCATCTGTGGTCCATCCCCCCCCCAACCACACCAGTGGGTCATGTATTGTGGGTCATGGAGGGGTCCGTGTGCCAAGTATGAATCAGGTCCGTCATTCGTGGTGGTCGCAGTGGTCTCCGGAAGTGAGTGAAGCTACTGCAAATCCCATCACCCGTGGTCCATCCCCGTGGGCCATGTATAGTGGGTTATGGGGGGGGGGGGCTCTTTGTGTCAAGTGTGGTTTAGGTCCATCATTCATGGTGGTTGCAGTGGTCTATGGAAGTGAGTGAAGATACTGCAAATCCCATCATCTAGGGTCCACCACCCCCCAAACTGCACCAGTGGGTCATGGAGGAGGGTCTGTGTGCCAAGTGTGATTCAGGTCCGTCATTCGTGGTGGTCACAGTGGTCTCCAGAAGTGAGTGAAAGTACTGCAAAACCCATCATCCGTGTGTCATGTATAGTGGGTTATGGGGGGTAGGCTCCTTGTGTCAAGTGTGGTTTAGGTCC
The DNA here is from genome assembly GCF_037176765.1 of Anolis sagrei. Classification (NCBI taxonomy): domain Eukaryota; kingdom Metazoa; phylum Chordata; class Lepidosauria; order Squamata; family Anolidae; genus Anolis; species Anolis sagrei. The sequence goes on from NC_090032.1 coordinate 21,858,422, forward strand.
ATCATTCGTGGTCTCTGGAAGTGAGTGAAGGTACTGCAAATCACATTATCTGTGGTCCATCTCCACCAATAGTGGAGTCCGTGTGCCAAGTGTGGTGTAGGTCCATCATTCGTGGTGGTCGCAGTGGTCTCTGGAAGTGAGTGAAGGTACTGCAAATCCCATCATCTGTGGTCCACCTCCCCCCCAAACCAGTGGGTCATGTATCGTGGGTCGTGGGGGGTCCGTATGTCAAGGGTAGCTTAGATCCATCATTTGTGGTGGCCACAGTGGTCTCTGGAAGTGAGTGAAGGTACTGCAAATCCCATCACCCATGGTCCATCCCCGTGGGTCACGGGGGGGGGGGGGTCTGTGTGCCAAGTGTGGTGTTGGTCCATCATTCGAGCAAATTCCACACCCATGGAGAGAGAAAGGAACATAGGGAAGGATCAAGGGAGAGGCAGTGGGCGGGGTCATGCAAATTCCCCACCAATGGAGAGAGCAAGGAACACTGGGATGTGGTGGTCACTCTAACCCGCAAGGTCAGTGGATTATTACGTGTAGAGATTGATTGTTGTTATTACCGTATTTCGTTATGGGACTCCTCGTCGTCGTGGTCGTGGTGGGCGCCTTCCCTCTGCTTCCGGAGTCCACGCTGGTGGAGCCAGAGGACGAGGGCCATCAGAGCCAGGAGGACCGTGCCCATGGCCAGCAGGAGGGCAATGCCCACCACCAGCGAGGTGGCCCCGTCCGGAGCTGGAAAAGAAGGAGCCCAGAAGGTGACGCGGCAGCCAAGGCGGTTCTAGATCACCCAAGGCGGTTCTGGAAAGGCCAAGGCGGTTCTGGAAAGGCTAAGGTGGTTCTGGAAAGGCCAAGGTGGTTCTAGAAAGGCCAAGACAGTTCTGGAAAGGCCAAGGCGGTTGTGGATTGCCAAGGCGGTACTGGAAAGGCCAAGGCGGTTCTCAAAAGGCCAAGGCGGTTCTGGGTCGCCAAGGCGGTTCTGGAAAAGCCAAGGCGGTCCTGGATCGCCAAGGTGGTTCTAGAAAGGCCAAGACAGTTCTGGAAAGGCCAAGGTGGTTCTAGAAAGGCCAAGGCGGTTCTGGAAAGGCCAAGGCGGTCCTGGATCGCCAAGGTGGTTCTAGAAAGGCCAAGACAGTTCTGGAAAGGCCAAGGCGGTTCTGGAAAGGCCAAGGCGGTTCTGGATCGCCAAGGTGGTTCTAGAAAGGCCAAGACAGTTCTGGAAAGGCCAAGGCGGTTCTGGATCGCCAAGGTGATTCTAGAAAGGCCAAGACAGTTCTGGAAAGGCCAAGGTGGTTCTGGATCGCCAAGGTGGTTCTAGAAAGGCCAAGACAGTTCTGGAAAGGCCAAGGCGGTTGTGGATCGCCAAGGCGGTTCTCGAAAGGCCAAGGCGGTTCTGGATTGCCCAAGGCGGTTCCGGGCCGCCCAAGGCTGTTCCGGATCGCCCAAGGCGGTTCCGGATCGCCCAAGGCGGTTCTGGATCGCCAAGGCAGTTCTGGATCGGAGGGCCAAGAGGGGGTCACTCACGGAGGTGGACGTGGAGCTCCAGGGCGCAGGAAGCTGAGCCCAGCATGTTGGAGGCCGTGCAGCGGTACAGTCCGGACGCCGACGACGTCACGTTGTGCAGCGTCAGCAAGGCCCGGCGGTCGCCTGTCCATCATCATCATCATCAATAGTAATAATAATAGTGAAATAATAATATTATATCAATAATAATAATAATATAATAGCAATAATAATAATAATAATAATAATATTGTTATCATTTAATAATATTAGGCCCGGCGGTCACCTGCCCATCATCATCATCATCAACAGTAATAATAATAGTGAAATAATAATATTATATCAATAATAATAATAATAATGTAATAGCAATAATAATAATAGGTAAATAATAATATCCCAATAATAATAATAATAATATACTATAATAATAAACTATAAAATAATAATATACTATACAGTAGTAGTAGTAGTAGTAGTAGTAATAATAATAATAATAGGATGCTAGTTTGAAGGCCACAAATAAACACAAATAAATCCCTCCCTACAGATGGCCATTCTGCCCCTGCTTAATAATAATAACAGTAATAATAATAATAACATATTACTATAATAATAATAAACTATAAAATAATAATATACTATATTTAATAATAATAATATATTACTATAATAATAATAAACTATAAAATAATAATATCCTATACTATATTAGTAATAATAATAATAAAAATAATAGTAATAATAGGATGATAGTTGGAAGTCCAAAAATAAACACAAATAAATCCCTCCCAACACATGGCCATTCTGCCCCTGATTAATAATAATAATAATAATAATAATAATAATAATAATAATAATAATAATAATAATACTATAATAATAATACTATAATAATAATACTATAATAATAAACTATAAAATAATAATATACTATATTAGTAGTAGTAATAGTAGTAATAATAATAATAATAATAGGATGCTAGCTGGAAGGCCACAAACACAAATCCCTCCAAACAGATAGTCATTCTGCCCCTGCTTAATAATAATAATAATAATAATAATATATTACTATAATAATAAAATATAAAATAATAATATACTATAATAATAATAATAATATATTACAATAATAATAAACTATAATATAATATACTATACTATATTAATAGTAATAATAATAATAATATATTACTATAATAATAAACTATAAAATAATAATATACTATAATAATAATAATAATAATATATTACAATAATAATAAACTATAATATACTATACTATATTAATAGTAATAATAATAAGAATATATTTATATAATAAACTATAAAATAATAATATACTATATTAATAGTAATAATAATAATAATATAATAATAGGATGCTAGTTGGAAGGCCATTAATAATAATAATAATAATAATAATATATTACTATAATAATAATAAACTATAAAATAATAATATACTATACTATATTGATGATGATGATGATGATGATGATGATAATATTGAGATGCTAATTGGGCGGGAACCTCAAAGGCCATCCAGTCCAACCCCATTCTGACATTCGATTCAATCCCTCCTGAAAGATGCCCATCTGCTGAAAGTTCCTCGAAGAAGGAAAGCCCATTGGCATTTGCTAGAGTGGGAAGGGGCTCCCAAAGCCCATCTAGTCCAACCCTGTTCTTTCCACCAGGCAGGCAGGCAGGGAGACGCAAGGAAAACCCTCCCGGCAGATGGCCATCATCCCCTCCTTGCTTACCTTCGTAGGTGGTAACCAAAGGGTGCCAGGCGTCGGCCGGGATTTTCTCCCAGGTGAAGGTGGGGTGGGGCACCCCGTCGCCCACCGAACACGCAAATCGTAGGCCGTCCCCTTCGCCCGAGTCGCCCTCACGCCAGCACTGCGGGCCCGATGGCGGCACTGAAAGGCAAGAGTCCATATAATAATAATAATAATAATACCATATCATAATATCATAATATCATTATAATAATATATGCATAGAATAATAATAAAATAATACATAATAATAATATATAATAATATGATGATATATTAAAATAATAATATATGAATCTTAGAATTGAGAGGGGGCCCCAAAGGCCATCTAGCCCACCCCGCAATGTGGGTTACCGAAGACGGTGAGCTGGACGACCCCGATGTTGGGCAGCTGGTTGTCGGGCGGGTTGAGGACGCTGCACTGGTACCGGCCGCTGTCGGAGCCTCGGGTGTCGTTGAGGAGGAGGGTGGCGCTGGCCGTGGGGGGGAAGGCGAAGGACGCCCGGCCCGTGAAGCCCGACACGCTCTCCACCACCTGGCCCCCTTCGTAGGACAACACCTGCCCCACACGCACAGGGAGGGAGGGAGGGAGGGAGGGAGGGAGGGAGGGAGGGACACAAGCATCAGCTGGCAGGCTGCTAGGGATTGTGGGAGTTGTAGTCCAAAACACCTGGAGGACCAAAGTTGGCCCGTGTCTGGTCTATCATCTATCTAGCCTTCCTTCCTTCTTTCCGTTCATCTATCTATCCATCCGTCCATCCATCCATCCTTCTTTCTATCTATCTGTCCATCCATCTTTCTTTCTATCCATCCATCCATCCATCCATCCATCCTTCTTTCTATCCATTCATCCATCCATCTTTCTATCTATCCATCCGTCCATCCATCGATCCTTCTATCTATCCATTCGTCCACCTATCCATCTATCCATCCATACATCCTTCTATCCATCCATACATCCTTCTATCCATCCATACATCCTTCTATCCTTCTATCCATCCATCCTTCTATCCATCCATTCATCCATCCATCCATCTATGCATCCATCCATCCATACATCTATCCATCCATCCATCCTTTTATCCACCCATCCTATCCATCCATCCATACATCTATCCATCCATACATCCTTCCATCAATCCATACATACATACATACATACATACATACATACATACATCTTTCTACCCATCCATCCTTCTACCCATCCATCCATCCATCCATCCTTCTATCCATCCATCCATCCATCCATCCTTCTATCCATCCATCCATCCATCCTTCTATTTATCCATCCATCCATCCTTCTATCCTTCTATCCATCCATACATACTTCTATCCATCCATACATCCTTCCATCAATCCATCCATACATCCATCTATCCATCCATCCTTCTATCCATCCATGCATCCTTCTATCCATCCATCCATCCATCCTTCTATCCATCTATCCATCCATACCTCCGTCTGTCTATCCATCTGTCTTTTGATCTATTTATCTTTCTATTTATCTATCTATCTATCTATCTATCTATCTATCTATCTATCTATCTACCCTTTGATCTATCTTTCTATTGATCTATCTGTATCTATCTATTTATCTTTCTATCTCTTTTCTATATGTTCCTTTCTATCTCTCTATCTCTCTGTCTATCCTTTGATCTATCTATCCCTCTATCTGTCTGTCTGTCTGTCTGTCTGTCTGTCTGTCTGTCTGTCTGTCTATCTATCTATCTATCTATCTTTCTATCTCCCTGTGCAATGGATGCAGTTTGGACTCACCTGTTGGGGTCTCCCGGGGTCCGAAGACGGGTCCACGGTCCAGATGATGTTGAGCCGGTCAAGCGGAGCCGTGGTCTGGAAGGAGCAAGGCAGGAGGGCGCTGCCCCCTCGGACCACCTGGATGCTGCTGGCCGCCACCGAGACCCTCACCGCCAACGAGGCTGCAGGAGAACCATAATAAAAACCATATGTATTTTCTTATCTGGGTTCTAGCTCACTCTTCATTGGGGTCTGCGTTCTAGACAGCTCTACTGCTGGGTCTAATTTCTCCTTGGTTCTACTTTTCGGTCTAACATTGGGTGTAACTTCCAGGTAGCCCATACTTTCATATTCTCATTTCAGTTCTGGATAACTCTACTGTTGGTTGTGATGCTGGTTCAAAAGTTATAGGTAGCTCTACTGTGAGGTCTAGTTTCTCGTTGGTTCTAATTTTAAGCCCAATTTCCAAATAGAGTTTCCTGCTCTAATTTGGAGTCTATGTCCTAGATAACTTTACTATTGGGTCTAGGTTCTAAGTAGTTCTACTGCTGGTTCTAGTTTCTTGTTGGTTCTATTCTCAGGTTCTATTCTCAGGTTCTCTTACGTTCTGGTCCGCTCTACTTCATTGAGTTCTAGGTAACTCTTTGGGAGCCTCACCATCTGGGTCCCTCTACCTCAGTGAGTTCGAGGTTCTAGGTAACTATTTTGGAGTCTTATGTTCTGGTCCACTCAACTTTATTGAGTTCTAGGTAACTCTTTTGGAGCCTCACCACCTGGGAGCCTCACCATCTGGGTCCTTCTACTTCAGTGAGTTTGAGATTCTAGGTAACTCTGTTTTGGAGTCTTACGTTCTGGTCCAATCTACTTCATTGAGTTTTAGGTAACGAGTTTTGGAATCTCACCACCAGGAAGACTCACCATCTGGGTCCCTCTACTTCAGTAAGTTTGAGGTTCTAGTAACTCTGTTTTGGAGTCTTACGTTCTGGTTCGCTCTACTTCATTGAGTTCTAGGTAACTGTTTTGGAGGCTCACCACCTGGGAGCCTCACCATCTGGGTCCCTCTACTCCAGTGAGTTTGAGGTCCTAGGTAACTAGCCTCACCATCTGGGTCCCTCTACTTCAGTGAGGTTGAGGTTCTAGGTAACTCTGTTTTGGAGTCTTACGTTCTGGTCCGCTCTACTTCATTGAGTTCTAGGCAACAGTTTTGGAGCCTCACCACCTGGGAGCCTCACCATCTGGGTCCCTCTACTTCAGTGAGTTTGAGGTTCTAGGTAGCTCTGTTTTGGAGTCTAATGTTCTGGTCCACACAACTTCATTGAGTTCTAGGTAACTGTTTTGGAGCCTCACCACCTGGGAGCCTCACCATCTGGGTCCCTCTACTTCGGTCAGTTTGAGGTTTTAGGTTACTCTGTTTTGGAGTCTTACGTTCTGGGTTGCTCTACTTCAGGGACTCATTTCTGAGTGCAAATTCGGAGTATAACTTCCAAAAGCATTGGAGTTGACCAGACCTTGGGACCCAGACAATGCTTCTTTGTGTCTGTCTCCCCATGAAAGGGATGTTTTGCATTGACCTCAATGGGAACGGCCCCTCGCATGCCTTCCCAGGCCAGAAAATGCACTAATTGGGGGGGGGGGGAGTGGCATCGCTCGTCAAGGATAATTGGCGCTAATTGGGAGGGAGGACCCGGCGGGGCAGAAGACTCCGGCAAATAACTCAATCACCATTTACCTAATATTACATACATTGCTTTAATAATAATGTAACATAATAGTATTACTCACAATAAAATAATAATCTAATAATAATAATAATAATAACAATAATAATAGTATTAATCGCAATAAGATAATCTATAATAATAATAACAATAATAAAAATTATGTAATACAATGTAATATAATAATATCAATAACAATGTAATATAATAGTATTAATCACAATAATAATCTATAACACTAATAACAATAATAATGTAATGCAATTTAATATATTAATATCAATAATAATATAACATAATAGGATTAATCACAATAAGATAATAATGTATAATAATAATAATAATAACAATAATAATGTAATATAATAATATCAATAATAATGTAATACAATAGTATTAATCGCAATAATAATCTATAAAAATAACAGTAACAATAATAATATGATGCAATATGATGCAATGTAATATAATAATATCAATAATAATGTAATATAATAGTGTTAATCTCAATAAGATAATAATCTATAACAATAATAATAACAATAATGTAATGCAATGTAATATAATAATATCAATAACAATGTAATATAATAGTGTTAATCAAAATAAGATAATAACAATAATAATAATAATAATAATGTAACATAATAGTATTAATCACAATAAGATAATAATCAATAATAATAACAACAACAATAATAATATCAATAATAATGTAACATAATAATGTTAATCACAATAAGATAATAATCTATAATAATAATAATAATAATAATAATGTAATGCAATGTAATATGATATCAATAATAATGTAATATAATAGTATTAATTAATAAGAATAATAATGCAATGATAATAGTGTAATATAATAACAGTATTGATAATAATATTAATGTAAAGTAATATAAAATAATAATGTAACAATATTAATAAGAATATAAGAAGAAGAAGAAGAAGAAGAAGAAGAAGAAGAAGAAGAAGAATTTAATAGAATAGAAAAATGAATAATCCAAAATCCAAAACATGTATGCGTCCTGAGCTTTTGGGATAGGGAAGCTTGACCCACATAGAGAGATAAATTGATTGATTGATTGATTGATTGATTGATTGATATTCCCCATAAAGGGGTCCCTACCTGTCCCACAGCCGAGGAGGAGGATCCCGAAGCCAAGGAAGCGGGCGCAGAGACCCTTTGCCTTTGCCGGACATCCCATGGCAAAAGTGGACGGGTGGGTGGACGGACGGGTGGGTGGGTGGAGGCGAATAGCCCGAGCCCGCCCCCATTGGCCCCCATTGGCCTGTGCCTGGGCTCCTCCAATCGGAGGCCATCCAGCCCAACACCACTATCATATTATTATCCATTATTATTATTATTATTATTATTATTATCATTATACAATTCATATTACATTATTACCCATTATTTGGGGTTGGAAGGGAACCCACAAGGCCATCTAGACCAACCCCACTATTATATTATTATCCATTATTATTATTATTATTATTATTATTATTATACAATTATATTACATTATTATCCATTATTATTATTATTATTACTACTATTATTATTATACAATTCATATTACATTATTACCCATTATTTGGGGTTGGAAGGGAACCCCAAAGGGCATCTAGTCCAACCCCACTATAATATTATTATCCATTATTATTATTATTATTACTATACAATTATATTACATTATTATCCATTATTATTATTACTATTATTATTATTATACAATTCATATTACATTAGAAGGGGTGGTTCTGATCTCCGGTGGGAGAGAGTTCCAGAGTCGAAGGGCCACCACCGAGAAGGCCCTGTCCCTCGTCCCCACCAGATGCATTTGCGAGGCCGGTGGGACCGAGAGCAGGGCCTCTCCAGATGATCTTAATAATCTTGATGGTTCGTAGGGGAGAATATGTTCGGAGAGGTAAACAGGGCCGGAGTTGTTTAGGGCTTTATAGGTCAACACCAGCACTTTGAATTGTGCTCGGAAGCGAATTGGCAGCCAGTGGAGCTGGTGTAACAGCGGAGTGGTGTGCTCCCTGGACCCAGCACCCGTTAGTAATCTGGCTGCTGAGCGTTGGACTAACTGCAGCTTTCGGGCAGTCTTCAGGGGCAGTCCCACATAGAGAGTGTTGCAGTAGTCTAAACGGGATGTAACCAAAGCGTGGACCACCATGGCCAAGTCAGACTTCCCAAGGTACGGGCGCAGCTGGTGCACAGTGAGCAACCAGGGCATCGACAGAATCACCATCCAAGGCAGCAGAAACATCCCCAAGAACCATCAGGAATCCTTCTGGATCCATAAGCCTCCTGGGGCGGACCATCTTAATGGGTCCACCACCCCTGCGGAGGTTAGAAGTTGCAGCCAGTATAAACCTGATCAGGTGGTGGTCAGTCCACGGCAAAGGAGAGATTGAAAACTCCTCCACACCGCCACCTTCTTCCCAGCCCTGACAGAAGACCAAGTCAAGTGTGTGTCCAGCACACTGGGTAGGGCCAGATACTAGCTGGGACAGCCCCATAGTTGCCATGGTGGCCATGAAGTCCTGAGCCGCCCCTGAAAGAGTGGCCTCTGCATGGACATTGAAGTCCCCCAGCACTACAAGCAGCCGGGACTCCAATGCCAGGCCCGAGACCAACTCTGCAAGCTCAGGTAGGGCGGCCGTGGTGCAGCGGGGTGGTCGGTACACCAACAACAGCCCTATTCTGTCCTGATCTCCTTACCTCAGGTGGACACATTCATAATAATAATAATAATAACAACAACAACAACAACAACAACAACAACAACAACAAAAATGCATTTCCACATTGGCAACGAATTACAGAATTGTGTGAGTTGAAGTCCAAAACGCTGGAGGGCCAAAGTGTGACCAGACCTGCTTTAAAGAATAATATACTGGTTGTGGGTTCTAGAACCGACCACTGTCCAGGGTTCCGTGCAAGAGAAGCCACCCTGACCTTTAAACCGTGCCGAGAGAAGGAAGGGGAACGGAGAACGCGTTGCACAAAGTCCGGAGGCGAAAACGCAGGGCAAGTTGAGACGGAGCGAGTTCCCATCCTGGGAAACAGGTGGGGCAAAGGAGAGCGGAGCGTTCCAGGCTCGGATCCAGAGCGGCTCTTCTGGGATGCGGGGCATTCGAACCCAAGGCTTCCCCAAGGAGGGACGGACCCGCTCTCGGCCACCATGAAGAAGATGTTCTCCTGCTCCAGCAACCAAGTGGCCGTGAGTCACACAGGACTGCTCTCTCTTCCGTTCCTCTATTCTTTCGCTCTTTCGTTCTTTCGCTCTTCTTTCCTTCTGTCATTCTTTCGTTCTTTCCTTTTTTCATTCTTCTGCTCTTCTGCTCTTTTTCATTCTTTCCTTCTTTCAGCCTTTATTTCCTTCTTTTGCTCTGTTGTTCTTCCATTCTTTTGTTCTTTCACTCTTTCCTTCTTTTGCTCTTTCTTTCATCCTTTTGCTTTTTTTCTTTCGTTCTTTCATTTCTTCCTCCCTTCACTCTTTCCTTCTTTTTTTATTTCCTTCTTTCCTTCCTTCCTTCTTTCGCTCTTTCCTTCTTTCCTTTTTTCATTCATTCTTTCCTTTCTTTCTTCTTTCTTTCCTTCCATCTTTCTTTCTTTCCTTCCTTCTTTCTCTCTTTCCTTCATTTATTCATTCCTTCGTTCCTTCTTTTTTTCTTTCTTTCATTTGTTCTTTCATTCCTTCCTCCCTTCACTCTTTCCTTCTTTTTTCTTTCCTTCCTTCCTTCCTTCTTTCTCTCTTTTCTTCTTTCCTTCATTTGTTCATTCCTTCCTTCTTTCTCTCTTTCCTTCTTTCATTCGTTCATTCCTTCCTTCCTTCTTTCTCTCTTTCCTTCTTTCCTTCTTTCCTTCATTCCTTCCTTCCTTCTTTCTCTCTTTCCTTCTTTCCTTCATTCGTTCATTCATTCATTCCTTCCTTCTTTCTCTCTTTCCTTCTTTCCTTCTTTCACTCTTTCAATTTTTCCTTCTTTCATTCTTCTGCTGTTCTGCTCTTCTTCCAACCTTTCTTTCCTTCTTTGTTTCTTTTGCTCTGTTGTTCTTCCATTCTTTCACTATTTTATTCTTTCTTTTGCTCTTTCTTTCTTCTTTCATCCTTTTGCTCTTTCCTTATTTTCTTCTTTCCTTCTTTCATTCCTTCCTTCCTTCTTTCGTTCTTTCGCCCTTTATGTCTTTCTTTTTGGTTCTTTTGCTCTTTGATATACACAGTAGACTCCCCATTAACCGGCACCTAGATTGCATCCGTGTCGCTTTCTGGTTGCTTGAGAGTTCCTCTTAAAGTGACAGGCCTCAGACTCTACTCCATTGACTTTGTATTGACTTGTGAAACATAGTCATCATTTATATTGACTGCATATATATAGATATATCTATATATAGATATATATATATATGTATGTTTGCAGTGATGGGCCAGCATCATGACTAATCCCGGGGAACAACGTTCCCAGGCTCGGAGAGGAGCGGCCTCGGGGCTTTGCACGGGCTTCCCTTTCCCAGAGGGATTGTGCAACCCGGTGTGTGTTTGTGTGTTGTGTGGTCCTTGTGAAAGATCCCCGTACGGCGCCTCTCGGGGCGGGACGCCTCCCCAACCGGATTGACTGCCTTCCCTTTTTACAATCACTTTCATATTATTATTATTATTATTATTATTATCCATTATTATTATTATTATTTGCAATTACTATCATATTTGCAATTATTGCCATATTATTATCCATTATTATTATTTGCAATTACCATCATATTATTATTCATTATTATTGTTGTTGTTGTTGCTTGCAATTACTATCATATTATTATTATTTGCAATTACTGTCATATTATTATTATTTGCAATTACCATCATATTATTATTCATTATTATTGTTGTTGTTGTTACTTGCAATTACTATCATATTATTATTATTTGCAATTACTATCATATTATTATTCATTATTATTATTATTATTTGCAATTAATATATTATTATCCATTATTATTATTTGCAATTACCATCATATTATTATTCATTATTATTGTTGTTGTTGTTGCTTGCAATTACTATCATATTATTATTATTTGCAATTACTGTCATATTATTATTATTTGCAATTACCATCATATTATTATTCATTATTATTGTTGTTGTTGTTACTTGCAATTACTATCATATTATTATTATTTGCAATTACTATCATATTATTATTCATTATTATTATTATTATTTGCAATTAATATATTATTATCCATTATTATTATTTGCAATTACCATCATATTATTATTCATTATTATTGTTGTTGTTGTTGCTTGCAATTACTATCATATTATTATTATTTGCAATTACTGTCATATTATTATTATTTGCAATTACCATCATATTATTATTCATTATTATTGTTGTTGTTGTTACTTGCAATTACTATCATATTATTATTATTTGCAATTACTATCATATTATTATTCATTATTATTATTATTATTTGCAATTAATATATTATTATCCATTATTATTATTTGCAATTACCATCATATTATTATTCATTATTATTGTTGTTGTTGTTACTTGCAATTACTATCATATTATTATTATTTGCAATTACTATCATATTATTATTCATTATTATTATTATTATTTGCAATTAATATATTATTATCCATTATTATTATTTGCAATTACCATCATATTATTATTCATTATTATTGTTGTTGTTGTTGCTTGCAATTACTATCATATTATTATTATTTGCAATTACTGTCATATTATTATTATTTGCAATTACCATCATATTATTATTCATTATTATTGTTGTTGTTGTTACTTGCAATTACTATCATATTATTATTATTTGCAATTACTATCATATTATTATTCATTATTATTATTATTATTTGCAATTAATATATTATTCTCCATTATTATTATTTGCAATTACTATCATTGTTATTCATTATTATTATTTGCAATTACTATCATATTATTATTCATTATTATTATTATTGTTGTTGTTGTTACTTGCAATTACTGTCATATTATTATTCATTATTATTGTTATTACTTGTAATTACTATCATATTATTATTATTTTTTTGCAATATTATTATTATCATATTATTATTATCATATTATTATTATTTTTATATTATTCTCCATTATTATGATTTGCAATTAATATTATATTATTCTCCATTATTATTATTTGCAATTACAATCCTATTATTATCCATTATTATTATTATTATCAATTATTATTATTATTATTTGCAATTACTATCATATTTGCAATTATTGCCATATTATTATCCATTATTATTATTTGCAATTACTATCATATTATTATTATTTGCAATTACCATCATATTATTATTCATTATTATTGTTGTTGTTGTTGCTTGCAATTACTATCATATTATTATTATTTGCAATTACTGTCATATTATTATTATTTGCAATTACCATCATATTATTATTCATTATTATTGTTGTTGTTACTTGCAATTACTATCATATTATTATTATTTGCAATTACTATCATATTTTTATTCATTATTATTATTATTATTTGCAATTAATATATTATTCTCCATTATTATTATTTGCAATTACTATCATATTATTATTATTATTATTTGCAATTACTATCATTGTTATTCATTATTATTATTTGCAATTACTATCATATTATTATTCATTATTATTATTATTATTATTATTGTTGTTGTTACTTGCAATTACTGTCATATTATTATTCATTATTATTGTTATTACTTGTAATTACTATCATATTATTATTATTTTTTGCAATATTATTATTATCATATTATTATTATCATATTATTATTATTTTTATATTATTCTCCATTATTATGATTTGCAATTAATATTATATTATTCTCCATTATTATGATTTGCAATTACTATCATATTGTTATTCATTATTGTTATGATTTGCAATTAATATTATATTATTCTCCATTATTATTATTTGCAATTACAATCATATTATTATTCATTGTTATTATTATTATTATTATTTGCAATTAATATTATATTATTCTCCATTATTATGATTTGCAATTACTATCATATTGTTATTCATTATTATTATTTGCAATTAATATTATATTATTTTCCATTATTATTATTTGCAATTACTACCATATTATTATTATTATTATTATTATTATTTGCAATTGCTATCATATTATTATTTATTATTATTGTTGTTGTTACTTGCAATTACTATCATATTAGTATTCATTATTATTGTTATTACTTGTAATTACTATGATATTTTTTTCAATTAATATTATATTAATCTCCATTATTATTATTTGCAATTACAATAATATTATTATTCATTGTTATTATTATTATGATTTGCAATTACCATCATACCATTAATCATTCTTCTTATTATTATTATTTGCAATTACTATCATATTGTTATTATTATTATTATTATTTGCAATTACTATCATATTATTATCCATTATTATTATTATTAATATTTCTATCTAATGCATCATTTTCTACCTGACACCATATGTCGACGATAGGCAATTAATTTCCTTCTCTACGCTGACGATATGGTGCTGATCTCTCCCTCGCAGGTGGGCCTGAGACAGCTATCAAAGGCATCCTTTCCATTGTTATTATTATTATTATTAATATTTCTATCTAATGCATCATTTCTATCTAATGCATCATTTTCTACCTGACACCATATGTCAACGATTGGCAATTAATGTCCTTCTCTACGCTGACGATATGGTGCTGATCTCTTCCTCGCAGGCGGGCCTGAGACAGCTATCGAAGGCATCCTTTTCCATTATTATTATTATTATTATTATTATTATTATTATTATTTCTATCTAATGCATCATTTCTATCTAATGCATCATTTTCTACCTGACACCATATGTCGACGATTGGCAATTAATTTCCTTCTCTACGCTGACGATATGGTGCTGATCTCTTCCTCGCAGGCGGGCCTGAGACAGCTATCGAAGGCATCCTTTTCCGTTATTATTATTATTATTATTATTATTATTATTATTATTTCTATCTAATGCATCATTTCTATCTAATGCATCATTTTCTACCTGACACCATATGTCGACGATTGGCAATTAATTTCCTTCTCTACGCTGATGATATGGTGCTGATGTCTCCCTTGCAGGTGGGCCTGAGAGCTATCGAATGCAGCCTTTTCCCTGTATTCTACCTATTTTCTCTTCCTGAGAGTAAGATCTCTCCTTGTTTGCCTTCTCTCTGCAGTTTGAGAGTTGGAACAAGCAGGACCAGAAGCTCCTCGATGCCGTGGAAAAGGGGGACGTGGGGAGGGTCTCGGCCCTGATGGCCAAGAAGGCAGCCAAGCCCACCAAACTCAATGCGCTCGGCCAGTCGGCGTACGTACCCCCTTCCCGTAGACTGAGTTTTGCATTGGAGGTTGCATTATTATTACTATAGGTTTACTATTCTCTTCAATCTCCTTCTCGCCTAGGTTCCACTTGGCGGCCTCCAAAGGCCTCACCGAATGCCTCACCATCCTCCTGACGAACGGGGCCGAAGTCAACGACACAAACGATGATGGTGAGCCCGTCCCATAATAGTATTATTATTACATTATATTGTCGAAGGCTTTCATGGCCGGAATCACTGGGTTGTTGTAGGTTTTTTTCACGCTATATAGCCATATTCTAGAGGCATTCTCTCCTGACGTTTCGCCTGCATCTATGGCAAGCATCCTCAGAGGGAATGAGGTCTGTTGGAAGTAGGAAAATGGAATCCATAGAATGACCAGGGTGGGACAAAGGACTCTTGTCTGCTGGAGCTAGGTGTGAATGTTTCAACTGACCACCTTGATTAGCATATATGGCCTGGCTGTGCCTGGAGCAATCTTTTGTTGAGAGGTGAGTAGATGTCCTTGTTTGTTTCCTCTCTGTTGTTGTGCTGTTCTAATTTTTTTAAGTTTTTTAATACTGGCTCCGGTGATCTGCTTCCTTTCAAAGCCATCTTCTATGTGCTGAGTCAGGTTCAGCACTTGCCATGTGCAGCTTCTGCCTCTCCTGAAGCACAGTGTGCTCTGGATGCAGGTGAACTACATTGTTGCTGTTGTTGTTGTTGTTATATTTCTATTATTTGGACCTGGGGGCACCCCAGAGTCCATGTAGTCCACTATTATTATTATTATTATTATTATTATTATTATTATTATTATCATTATTTCCTTATTAATATTATTAGATTACATTATTTTATATTATTATTATTATTATATTGTTATTTTTCTATGACATTATTGTAATTGTGATATTTCTTAATTTTCCCACTAGGCAGCACAGCCTTGCATCTGGCCACCATCGCCTGCCAACCTCAATGCGTCAAAGTCCTGCTGCAGGTAAATAATAATAATATTATTATTTGCTGAATTTGGGGTTCGAATCCCATAATTGCCCATATATATATATATACACACACACACACACACACATATATATTCAAATATATTTTGCAGTACGGAGCCAACGAAGACTGCGTCGATGGGGAAAACCGAACACCCCTCCATTGGGCAGGTGAGTTCGGAAAACCCATTGAGATAATAATAATAATAATAATAATAATAATAATAATTGTAATAATTGTAATAATAATATAGATTGTGCCCTCTAATGGTCAAGGAAGATATTGTTAGGTTAATGCAAATAATAATAATAATAATAATGATGATGATGATGATGATGATGATGATGGAGTGATGGAGAGCTCCCTCTACTGGTCTAGGAGTATATTGTTAAGTGAAAACAATAACAATGCTAATAGTAATAATAATAATTATTATTATAATTATAATAATGGAGAGCTCCCTCTACTGGTTAAGGATTATTATTAAGTGAAAACAGTAATAAGACTAATAGTAATAGTAAAAGTAAAGTTAATAGGGAGATGGTTATTATTATTATGTTGTTGTTGTTGTAACTGTTGTTGTTATAGAGCCCCCTAGTGGTTAAGTGTGAGATGGTTAGATAGATACTATTATTATTATTATTATTATGTTGTTGTTGTTGTTGTTGTTGTTGTTGTTGTAACTGTTGTTGTTATAGAGCTTCCTAGTGGTTAAGTGTGAGATGGTTAGATACATTTATTTTTATTGTTGTTGTTGTTGTTGTTGTTGTTATTTGTTTGTTGTTGTTGTTATTTTGGTTATTATTATTTTGTTGTTGTTGTTGTTGTAACTGTTGTTGTTGTAGAGCCCCCTAGTGGTTAAGTGTGAGATGGTTAGATACATTTATTATTGTTGTTGTTGTTGTTGTTGTTGTTGTTATTATTATTATTATTTGTTTGTTGTTGTTGTTATTTTGGTTATTATTATTATTATTATTATGTTGTTGTTGTTGTTGTTGTTGTAACTGTTGTTGTTGTAGATCCCCCTAGTGGTTAAGTGTGAGATGGTTAGATACAATTATTATTATTATTATTATTATTATTATTATTATTTGTTTGTTGTTGTTATTTTGGTTATTATTTTTATTATGTTGTTGTTTGTTTGTTGTTGTTGTTGTTGTTGTTGTTGTTTCTAATGCACGGTCTTGCTTTCCCCAGCCTTGTCCGGATGCGCCTCCAGTGTCTTGCTCCTTTGCGACCAAGAAGCCTTCCTCGACGTCATGGATAATGTATACACAAAATAATATTTTCACATTTGGGGGGTCCGCTCCTAGTTTTAGTCCGAACTTGGGGCGGATTTTGAACCCTAGAAATATTTCCAACCCTAGAGGGCGCTTATATAATCCTGTTGTATGATTCCCTTTAAAATTCGTACTAAAACCCGGAACGGATAGAAGACACGCACACACACACACACACACATATATATATACACACACCCCACAATTAATAATTAATTAATCAGATCTTCTCGTTTGTGATTGCAGGACGGACAGACACCCTTGATGGTCGCTGCGCAAGGAAACCAGCCCGCTATATGCGCCCAGTTGCTCCAACGAGGCGCCAAGGCCGACCTCGCCGAGAAAGAAGGGAAGTGAGTCTCTTTCGTGCCTGGTTTTAGTCCGAACTTTGGAGGAATTAGTCAACGAGCCAATATCAACATCCCTTGAAGTCTGTCCATTCCTGGATTTAGTCCAAACTTTAAGCGAACTAGTTCGGAGTAAAGCTTGGAACAGACGTGACACGCCATTGAATACAGCCATATTAATTGTTATTAATAATAACATGAATAATAATATGAATCCTCTATCCACTCCTGAATTAAGTCCGAACTTTAAGTCAAATTGATCTTAAAGTTCGGAGTAAAACTCGGAACAGACATGACACGCCATTGAATACAGCCGTATTAATTATCATTAATAATAACATGAATAATAACACGAATCCTCTATCCACTCCTGAATTAAGTCCGAACTTTAAGTTACACGGATCTTAAAGTTCAGAGTAAAACTCAGAACAGACCTGGCATGCCATTATTACTATTACTATTATTATTATTATTATTACTATTATGGAGAGCTCCCTCTACTGGTTTAGGAGTATATTGTTAAGTGAAAAAAAATAACTATGCTAATAGTTATAGTAATTATTAATTACTTATTATTATTATTAATTAATAACATGAATAATAACACAAATCCTCCATCTGCTCTTGAATTAAGTCTGAACTGTTAAAAATCAAATGGATCAAAGTAAAGCTTGGGACAGACCTGGCTATGCTTTCTCTCCTTCCCGGCACTCTATGCTCCTATAGAGGCCGCCTAGATTCGTATCAGCCTTGTTCGCTGCAACATCACACTCTTTCGTCCTTTCATTCTGGTAGCTGATATCCAAACAGAGGATGGGCCAGAGATGCCACTGCCTTGGTCCTTTCACTATTGTCTAGCCTGCCACTTTTGGACTCTTGCTTGCTGAGGTGTTCCTGCGAGTATCTCTGTACATCTTAAGAAGCTGTTCCTTAATTTAAGGCAGTGTCTTGGTAGCTGATATCCGTTCTGTCTTTCATTCTTTCACCCAGGACGGCCCTGATCCTGGCTTGCCAACAAGGCCACTTGGAAGTGGCGGAGCTCCTCCTCCAAAACGGGGCCGACGTCTCCGTCGCGGACAAGACGGGGCGCGACGCCCTCCATTACTCTGCGCAGAATAAGAACAAAAAGCTGCGGCGATTGGTCCAGAACGCCCTCCGGAAGCGGAGGAAAAAAGGTGAAGGGCAACGGAAGGAAATCTACGGGAGCTGTAGTTTTCCAAGGTCTTCGTCGGCCTCTCCGTTCGAACATATTTTTTCCTCTCTTTCCGCAGAACGAGGTCTCGATCTTTCGTCTGAAACCGTCTCCCAGGTAAGAAGGAATTGCTATGGAAAATACCGTATCGTTGGATATATGTTCCGGGTTTTTAGCCTGCCACTTTTGGACTCTTGCTTGCTGAGGTGTTCCTGCGATTATCTCTGTGGATCTTAGGAAGCTATTCCTTAATTTAAGGCATTGTCTTGGTAGCTGATATCCGAACAGAGGATGGGCCAGAGATGTCACTGCCTTGGTCCTTTCACTATTGTCTAGCCTGCCACTTTTGGACTCTTGCTTGCTGAGGTGTTCCTGAGAGTATCTCTGTGGATCTTTGGAAGCTATTCCTTAATTTAAGGCGATGTCTTGGTAGCTGATATCCGAACAGAGGATGGGCCAGAGATGTCACTGCCTTGGTCCTTTCACTATTGTCTAGCCTGCCACTTTTGGACTCTTGCTTGCTGAGGTGTTCCTGCGAGTATCTCTGTGGATCTTAGGAAGCTATTCCTTAATTTAAGGCATTGTCCGAACAGATATCCGAACAGAGGATGGGCCGGAGATGTCACTGCCTTGGTCCTTTCACTATTGTCTAGCCTGCCACTTTTGGACTCTTGCTTGCTGAGGTGTTCCTGAGAGTATCTCTGTGGATCTTAGGAAGCCGTTCCTTAATTTAAGGCATTGTCTTGGTAGCTGATATCCGAGCAGAGGATGGGCCGGAGATGTCACTGCCTTGGTCCTTTCACTATTGGCTGCTTCTTCCCGACTGATGTCCGGTGATACAATACCGGCAAAACAGTATAATTTCTCCAGCCTCCTAGGGTGTAGACATCCTGTAATAATGTGGCATGTCTCATTAAGAAACACTTCCATTGTTTTAACGTGGTGAGATGTGTTCTACACTGGGCATGCGTACTCAGCAAAGTGCAAGGACAGATGCCGTCACTGTGTCTAGTTGTGAACCCCAGGATATGCCAGTCCACTTGCGTATGATGTTATTTCTAGCACCCACCTTTTGCTTGATAGTCAAGTAGTGATTCTTGTAAGTCTGAGCATGGACCAGAGTGACTCCCAGGTATTTGAATGTGCTGCAATGCTCCCGTGGGATTCCTTCCCAGGTCATCCTCAGAGCTTGAGATGCTTGTCCATTCTTAAAGTGAAAACCACACGTCTGCGGTTTAGCTGGATTAGGAACCCACTGTTTTTCCCTGTAATAGGCAGTAAGAGCACTTAGAGCTTCGGAGAGCTTCTGTTCTACCATCTGAAAGCTCCCTGCTTGAGTGGTGATGGCACGATCATCAGCATAGATGAAGCTCTCTGTCCCTTCTGGCAGTGGCTGGTCATTTGTGTAGATGTTGAACATGGATGGAGCAAGCACGCTCCCCTGACGCAGGCCGTTCTTCTGTTTCCGCCATCTGCTTCTCTGGCCCTGGAACTCAACAAAAAAGCTCCTGTTTTGTACTAATATTATTTCCAATATTTTCCATTATTTCTCTAGCTCCTCCAAGAACATTTAATAATAATAATAATAATAATAATAATAATGCCATAATTATTATTTGCAATATTATTTTCCATTTCTTTCTCTAAATTCTCCATTTAATAATAATAATGCTATTGTTATTATTACTTGCAATATTTCCTAATATTTTTCTAGTATTCTCTACGTCCAACAACATTTAGTAATACTAATCACAACATTGTTATTATTATTATTTGTAGTAGTAACATTTTCAATTTTCTTTCTCTAGGTTCTCCAACAGTTAATAATAATAATAATAATAATAATAATAATAATAATATTTTCCATTTTTCTCTAGGTTCTCCAACATTTGATATTATTACTATTATTATTATTATTATTTGTAATATTTCCTATTATTTCTCTAGGTTCTCCAACAGTTAATAATAATAATAATAGTAATAGTAATATTTTCCATTTTTCTCTAGGTTCTCCAACATTTGATAATATTATTGTAGTAGTAGTAACATTTTCAATTTTCTTTCTCTAGGTTCTCCAACAGTTAATAATAATAATAATAATAATAATAATAATATTTTCCATTTTTCTCTAGGTTCTCCAACATTTGATAATATTATTATTATTATTTGTAATATTTCCTATTATTTCTCTAGGGTTCTCTAGGTTTAACAACATTTAATAGTAATATTATTTGTAATATTACTTGTAATATTACAAATTTATTGGTAATATTTTCCATTTTTTCTCTAAGTCCAACAACATTTAGTATTATTATTATTATTATTATTATTTGTAATATTTTCCATTTTTTCTCTAGGTTCTCCAACATTTAATAATAATAATAATAATAATAATTCTATTATTATTATTTGTAATATTTCCTAATATTTCTCGAGGATTCTCTAAGTCCAACAACATTTAGTAGTAATATTATTATTATTATTATTATTATTATTTGTAATTATTGTATTATTTGTAATATTTTCAATTTTTTCTCTAGGTTCTCCAACATTTAATAATAATTCTATTATTATTATTATTAATATTAATATTTCCTATTATTTCTCTAGGATTCTCTAGGTCCAACAACATTTAGTAATAATAATAATAATGTTCTTATTAATATTATTATTATCATCATTATTTTCAATATTTTCCATTATTTCTCTATATTTTCCATTTAATAATGATAATGATAATGCTATTATTATTTCCAATATTTCTATTATTTCTCTAGGTTCTCCAACATTTAATAATAATTATAATAATAATGCTATTCTTACTACTACTATTTCCAATATTTTCTATTATTTCTCTAGGTTCTCTAACATGTAATAATAATAATGATAATAATGTTGTTTTTATTATTATTTGCAATATTTTCCTTTATTTCTCTATATTTTCCAACATTTAATAATAATGATAATGATGATGATGATGATGATGATGATAGTAATGCTATTATTATCATTATTTCCAATATTTTCTATTATTTCTCTAGGTTCTCTAACATGTAATAATAATGATAATAATGTTATTAGTAATGTTGTTATTATTATTATTTGCAACATTTTCTGTTATTTCTCTAGATTTTCCAACATTTAATAATAATATTAATAATAATAATAATAATAATAATAATAATGCTATTATTATAATTATTTCCAATATTTTCTATTATTTCTCTAGGTCCTCCAACAACATTAAATAGCATGGCATGATCGTCAGCATAGATGAAACTCTCTGTCCCTTTTGTAGAGATAGATCGATAAAGACAGATCCATAGAGAGCGAAAGAGAGAGAGGTAAAGATAGAAAAATCGATATCGATAGAAAGAGATACTGATAGATAAAACATATTTGTGTTTGTAGTTCCTGTCGGAGAGCGGGAAAGAGACGGAGGTGAGCAGCCTCAGCCTCAACCTCAACGGCCGGAACGACGGTGACGACGACGACGGAGACAACGACAAGGACGACAGCGAGGAGGAAGAAGACCCGGAGCTGAAAGAGTGGAGGAGCCGGTACCGAGAGGAGAAGCTGAAGGTGATCCAGCTGGAGCTGTCTCTGGCCCAGAAGACGAGGGAGTGCGAGGCCCTTCTGGAAGGAGGCAAGGCCGTGAAGGAACGAGTGTGGGACCAGGTCCAGGAGATCAACCAGCTCCTTCCGGACGGAGAGGGCGAGAGCCGCGGATGGAACGAGCTGAGTCGGCGATACAGCCGGGACGCGACGGAGGAGGACTACTACCTCAACCTCTTGGCCGAACAAGTGCGAGAACTCAAGAGGAGGAAGGAGAGAGCGGAGAAGGAGAAAGAGGAGGAGAAAAGGTCTTCTTCTCGGAAGGAAACGAGTCAACCTAGAGAGATCCAGTGGCCGGGAGTGGAAGACGAGGAGGAGAGGCGACGCCATGAAACCGAAGTCAAGTGTCTACAATTAGAAGTGGCCACAGCCCTCGAGGAGAAGATCGAAGCCCTGAAACGGGTCCAGGAGATGGAGGGACACATGGAGAACATGAGAGCGGTCATCAAGGTATACGAATCCAAGAAGAAGCACCAGAAAGAGGTGGAGGCCCGGGCGGCGGAGATGGAGGAGGAGAACCGACGTCTATGTGAGATGTTGGCAAAGAAGCGTCTGGACGGAGATCCTCAAAAGGGGTTCTCTGCATTCTTAATGGAGATGGAGGCAACATACAAGGAAACATGTAAGGAGAACGAAGCTATGAAAGCAGAGAACGCGGCTCTGAAGCGAGAGGCCGAGGAGACCCTCGGGAGCCGCCTCCTGTTCCAAGCGGTGCCATCAGGAGTGGTGAAGAAGGCCATGTTTGCTTGGAAGAAGGCCATCGAAGGCCTCGAAGGCGCCTTGGATAAGGTGGAACGAGCTCATTCAACGCTCCTGGAGAAGGCGAGAACGCTTCGGGAAGATGTTTCGTTAGAAGATGTCAACAACGGACACCATGTCGAGGAGAACATCTCAAAGAACGAGAATGTGGAGGTCAGCGTCACCAACAAGGGACACCATGTTGAGAAGAACATCTCAAAGGACAAGAACGTGGAGATCTGCGTCATCAGCAATGGACACCGTGTTGAGGAGAATGTCTCAAAGGACAAGAATGTGGTCTGCATCATTGACAATGGACACCATGCTGAGGAGAACATCTCAAAGGACACCAAGAAGGCCCGCAACGAAGCCGGAAACGTGATGTCGGGCAAGAACGGGGAGGTCAAGCTCAGGCCGAAGCCTAGCTCGACTGAGGGCAAGGCCCGTCCGTGCCGGAAAAGTTCCGACTTGGAGAAAGAGGTGTGGGACCTCAAGGAGAACAATGGCCACCTCGCGACGGAGTTGTCCCGACTCAGCAAAGAACGGGAGAAGCTACAACAAGAACTGAGAACCTTGTACAGTCCTAAAGAAGGATCTCGACAACCGGAACTGATGCAAGAGCTGAAGCGGAGGGTGGAGTCGTTGTCCAAAGAGCTCTCGGCCGAAAAGGAGGTCTCCGAGAACTTGCGGATGAAGCTGGAAGCTCAGACGGAGGAAACAGCGGCCATGAAGGCCCGCTTCCTGGAGAAGATGGAGGCCACCCGCCTCTTCGGGGCCGAGACCCTCAACAGCTGCATCTTGAAGGAACTCCACTGGAAGCTGGACAACGTGGCCAAGAAGCAGAGCAAGGCTCTACAGCTGGTGTCCGAGATGGAGGAGGAGAACCGCAACCAAAGCTTCCACCAAAGCGAGAGGACAGTGCCGGACATCCCTACGGAAGCCCTGGACGCTGTGGGAGACAACTCAAAGGTCCGGCAGATGTTGGTCAACTTGGAGGACATCCTTCACGAGCTGAAAGAGGCCTTGAATGGTGCTGAGAAGAACGAGGTGGTCTCCAAGTTGAAAGGTCTGGTGGACCGAATGGTGGCCACAATGGCCGCCCTGCGCCAGGAGGAAGAGGAGGCGCTGAGGAAGCACGAGAAGGTCCGCGGGATGCTCTCCGTCCGGGCACAGGTCTTGGCCGAGGAGCTGGCCACGCTCCGGGATAAGTACGAGGAGGCCAAGGGTGAAGCTGGTCGCCGGGCGGAAGCCCTCGAGAGTGAGGCGCGGATGAACCGGGAGCTGCTGGCGGAGATGGCGGAGCGCGAGGAGGAAGTGGAGGAGCTGAGGGGGAAGTCCAGGAGGATGGAGGCCACCATCGAGAAGCTGGGCAAGAAGGTGGAGGAGGTCTCCAAGGCTGGACAGGAAAAGGAAGAGAAGGTAGGAACCGTCTCTGTTGACTCACAAAGCAGTATTGAGTTTGGAGGGACTCCAAAGGTCATCTAGTCCAGGTCTCCTGATAGACATTGCATTGTAGAAGTGGGATAGACCTCAGGGAACATCTACAATCATCTAGTCCAAGTCTTCTGATAGACAAAGCGGTATAGAGTTTGGAGGGACCCCAAAGGTCATCTAACCCAAGTCTTCGGATAGACATTGCATTGTAGAAGTGGGAGGGACCTCAAAGGTCATCTAAGGTCATCTAGTCCAGGTCTCCTGATAGCATTATAGAGTTTGGAGGCACCCCAAAAGTCATCTAGCCCAAGTCTTCGGATAGACATTGCATTCTAGAAGTGGGAGGGACCCCAGGAGTCATTTAAGATCATCTAGTCCAAGTCTTCTGATAGACAAAGTAGTATAGAGTTTGGAGGGACCCCAAAGGTCATCTAGTCCAAGTCTTCTGACTTGGACTTGTAGAAGTGGGAGGGACCCCAAAGGTCATCTAGTCCAGGTCTCCTGATAGATATCGCAGTGTAGAAGTGGGAGGGGCCCCAGGAGTCATCTTAGATCATCAAGTCCAAGTCTCCTGATAGACTTAGCATTGTAGAATTGGAAGGTACCTCAACGGTCATCTAGTCTAGGCCTTCTGATAATCATTGCATTATAGACTTGGAGGGACCCCAAAGGTCATCTAGTCCAGGTTTCCTGATAGACATCGCACTGTAGAACTGGGAGGGACCCCAGGGGTCATCTAAGGTCATCCAGTCCAAGTCTCCTGATAGACATTGCATTGTAGAAGTGGAAGAGACCCCAGAGAACATCTAAGATCATCAATTCCAAGTTTCCTGATAGATGTAGTATTCTAGAACTGAGAGGAACCCCAGGGGTCATCTAAGATCATCTAGTCAAAGTCTTCTGATAGACATGGCATTATAGAGTTTGGAGGGACCCCAAAGGTCATCTAGTCCAGGTCTCCTGATAGACATGGCATTGTAGAAGTAGGATAGATCTCAGGAAACATGTACGATCCTCCAGTCCAAGCCTTCTGTTAGACAAAACAGTGTAAAGTTTGGAGGGACCCCAAAGGTCATCTAGCCCAAGTCTTCGGATAGACATTGCATTGTAGAAGTGGGAGGGACCCCGGGGGTCACTCTAATCCAAGTCTCCTGATAGACATAGCATTATAGATTTGGTGAGTTCCAAAGGTGATCTAGTCCAGGCGTTCTGATAGTCATCGCATTATAGAGTTTGGAGGGACTCCAAAGGTCATCTAGTCCAGGTCTCCTTATAGACATCACAGTGTAGAAGTGGGAGGGACCCCAAAGGTCATCTAAGGTCATCCAAGGTCATCTAGTCCAAGTCTCCTGATAGACGTAGCATTATAGACTTTGGAGGGACCCCAAAGGACATCTAGTCCAGGCCTTCTGATAGTCATCGCATTATAGAGGTTGGAAGGACCCCAAAGGTCATCTAGTCCAGGTCTCCTGGTAGATATAGCATTCTAGAAGTGGGAGGGAACCCAGGGGTCATCTAAGGTCATCTAGTCCAAGTCTCCTGATAGACATGGCATTGTAGAAGTGGGATAGACCTCAAGGGTCATTTAAGATCATCTAGTCCAAGTCTCCTGATAGACATAGCATTATTGACTTCGGAAAGACCCCAAAGGTCATCTAGTCCAGGTCTCCAGATAGACATGGCATTGTAGAAGTGGGATAGACCTCAGGGGTCATTTAAGATCATCTAGTCCAAGTCTTCCGATAGGCAAATCGTTATAGAGTTTGGGGGGACCCCAAAGATCATATAGTCCAGGTCTCCTGATAGATATAGCATTGTAGAAGTAGGAGGGAATCCAGGGGTCATCTAAGGTTATCTAGTCCAGGTCTCCTGAAAGCATTATAGCGTTTGGAGGGACCCCAAAGGTCATCTAGTCCAGGTCTCCTGATAGACATAGCATTCTAGAAGTGGGATGGACCCCAAGGGTCATCTGAGATCATGTAGTCCAGGCCTTCTGATAGACATAGCAGTATAGAATTTGGAGGGACCTCAAAAGTCATCTATGGTCATTTAAGGTCATCCAGTCCAAGTTCCCTGATGGACGAAGCAGTATAGAGTTTGGAGGGACCCCAAAGGTCATCTAGTCCAAGTCTTCTGATAGACATCACAGTGTAGAAGTGGAAGGGACCCCGGGGGTCATCTAAGCTCATCTAGTCCAAGTCTCCTGATAGTCATCACATTATAGAGGTTGGAGGGACCCCAAAAGTCATCTAAGGTCATCTAGTCCTGGTAGACATGGCATTATAGGCTTTGGTGGGACCCCAAAGCTCATCTAGTCCAGGTCTCCAGATAGACTTTGCATTGTAGAAATGGGATAGACTTCAGGGGTCATTTAAGATCATCTAGTCCAAGTTTGGAGGGACCCTAAAGGTCATCTAGCCCAAGTCTTCTGATAGTCATTGCATTATAGACTTTGGAGGGACCCCAAAGGTCATCTAGTCCAAGTCTCCTGATAGACATCACCATATATTTTCTGTTTTATCTCAGTTCAAGAAGCTGTTGAAGGAAACGGAGAAGCTTTCCAGCGAAATCTTGAACCTCCGGAGCGAACGCACCCGCCTCCGCCTGCAAAACGAGGTGAAATAAATATGGAAAAAATAAATAGAATTAATAATAATAATAATAAATGCAGGAAAATTAATAATAATAATAATTAATTTTCCTGCATTATTTATTTATTTATTTATTTATTTTTCCTGCAATTATTATTATTTATTTTTCCTGCAATAATAATCATAATAATTTTTCCTGCAATTATTATTATTATGAATTTTCTTGCAATTATTATTATTTATTTTTCCTGCAACATTAATAATAATAGCAGGAAAATTAATCATAATAATAATTATTATTGCAGGAAAAATAAATAATAATAATCGCAGATTTTTCCTGCAATTATTATTATTATGAATTTTCCTGCAATTATTATTATTATTTATTTTTCCTGCAATAATAATAATAATAATAATATTTTCCCTGCAATTATGATTATTATTAATTTTCCTGCAATTATTATTATTTATTTTTCCTGCAATAATAATAATTGCAGGAAAATTAATTATTATTATTATTATTATTATTATTGCAGGAAAAATAAATAATAATAATTGCAGGAACATTAATAATAATAATAATTATTATTGCAGGAAAAATAAATAATAATTGCAGGAAAATTAATATTAATAATAATTGCAGGAAAAATAAATATTATTATTATTAATAATAATAATAATAAATAATGTAGGATAAATGAAATATTCACAGAATATTCAACAGCACATACACTAAAATTGGAATGATACAGATTAGCAGAATTAACAATTAATTGAAAATCCAATTGGATATATAAATAATTTATCAATTACTTTTCCACCATCAACATTTAATAATATTAATATTCCTAGAATGCAATATATTCCTATTTTTCTGCAAATATTTAATATTAATAATATTTATATCAACATTTATCCTAACAGGTGGCCCAGAAAAACCATCAAGAGATTGTGGCCATTTACCGAACTCACCTGCTCAATGCGGCCCAGGTAAGACTCATATTATTATTATTATTATTATTATTAGTTCCCATATTTCTCATTATTTCTCTTGTCTTTTGGAGGCAAGTGGGAATGTTTCAATTGGCATTGAATGGCCTTGCATCTTCAAAACATTTATTATTATTATTATTATTATTATTATTATATAATTATTATTATGCTATTATTATTTCCAATATTTTCTATTATTTCTCTAGGTTCTCCAACAATATTTAATGCTATTATTATTATTATTATTATTTCCAATATTTTCTATTATTTCTCTAAGTTCTGCAACTATATTTAATAATAATAATAATAATAATCCTCATCATCATCATCATTAAATACTGAACCTAGAAAATCCTAGAGAAATAATGGAAAATATTGGAATAATAATAATAATAATAATATAAATATCACATTTATTATTATTAAATATTATTTATTTTATATAATTATTGTGCTATTATTATTATTATATAATATTATTTATTTTATATAATTATTATTATGCTATTATTATTAATTTCCAATATTTTCTAGTATTTTTCTAGATTCTCCAACAATAATTAATTTAATGCTATTATTATTATTATTATTATTATTATTTCCAATATTTTCTATTATTTCTCTAGGTTTAACAGTATTTAATTTAATGCCATTATTATTATTATTATTATTTCCAATATTTTCTATTATTTCTCTAGTTATTATTATTATTTCCAATATTTTCTATTATTTCTCTAGTTATTATTATTATAACCAATATTTTCTATTATTTCTCTAGTTATTATTATTATTTCTAATATTTTCTATTATTTTATGTGATTATTATTATTATTATTATTTCCAATATTTTCTCTAGGTTCTCCAACAATATTTAATAATAATGATAATAATGATACTATTAATGTTATTATTATTATTATTATTATTTGCAATAATAATCATATCATTATTATATATTATTATATTATTTTTGTGATATGAGAGCCAGCTTATGGACCTCATTTGCTGTGTCAGTATAATAAATAATAATAATAATAATAATAATAATAATGAAAATATGTCTCCAATTTAGGGCTTCATGGACAAAGAGGTGCACGAGATGCTGCTGCGGATCCTGAGGACAAATGACGACTGATGGGCAGAAAAATAAATAAAATGAGATTAAAATAAAAGTCAGTGGTCATCCTTTGTGATATTATACATTTTTCTCAGGGGAAGGGCTGCGAGTTATGGTTCTGAAAGTGTTCTACCATACAAGTCCCGTATCCACAGGGAAAGATTTCCGAATGTACTTTGGGAACAGCACACTACAGCAAACTCGGGTGGTGATGGCATGATCGTCAGCATAGATGAAGCTCTCTATCCCTTCTGCCAGTGGCTGGTCATTCATGTCAATGTTAAACTTGAGGAACCGTATTAAGAGGCATTAGGAAGGTTGGGAAACACTGACTTAAAGCTTTGGAGAGCTTCTGTTCAACCATTACAAAGCTCTCTGCTTCGGTGGTGATGGCACGATCATCAGCATATGTTAAACTATCCCTTTTGGCAGTCGCTGGCCATTTGTGTAGATGTTAAACACAAGGACGTGTATTAAGAGGCATTGGGGAGGTTGGGAAACACTGACCTAAAGCTTCGGAGAGTTTCTGTTCAACCATTACAAAGCTCCTTGCTTGGGCAGTGATGGCATGATCATCAGCGTATATTAAACTCTCTGTCCCTTCTGGCAGTGGCTGGACATTTGTGTCAATGTAAACATGAATGCTGCAAGCTGGTTTTCCCTGTAATAGGCAGTAAGAGAACCTAAAGCTTTGGAGAGCTTCTGTTCAACCATTACAAAGCTGCCTGCTTGAGTGGTGATGGCATGATCATCAGCGTATATTAAACTTGCTGTCCATTCTAGCAGCGGCTGGTCATTTGTGTCAATGTTAAACATGCACGGAGTAAGCACACTCCCCTGATTCAGGTCGTTTTTCTATCTTCGCCATCTGCTTCTCTGGCCCTGAAACTCAACAGAAAAGCTCCTGTTTTGTAGCAGATTTCCTATGAAGTCCTTTTTGATTTTATACATTTTTCTCTGCATTTTATATGTATTAGAAATCAGTCGATTTTCCCTGTAATAGACGGTTAGAGCACTTCAAGCTTCAGAGAGCTTCTGTTCAACCATTACAAAGCTCCCTGCTTGAGTGGTGATGGCCTGATCGTCAGCGTATATTAAAGTCTTTTTCCCTTCTGGCAGTGGCTGGTCATTTGTGTCAATGTTAAACATGAGGAATTGTATTAAGAGGCATTAGGAAGGTTGGGAAACATTGAGCTAAAGCTTTGGAGAGCTTCTGTTCAACCATTTCAAAGCTCTCTGCTTGGGCGGTGATGGCACTGTCATCAGCATATATTATTATTATTATTATTATTATTTCCAATATTTTCTATTATTTTATGCTATTATTATTATTTACCAATATTTTCTATTATTTCTCTAGTTTCTCCAACATTTTATTATTATTATTATTATTATTATTATTATTATGCTATTATCATCAATATTTTTATATTATTTCTCTAGTTATTATTATTATTTCCAATATTTTCTATTTATTATTTATTATTATTATTTCCAATATTTTCTATTATT
This sequence comes from Anolis sagrei, assembly GCF_037176765.1. NCBI lineage: Eukaryota > Metazoa > Chordata > Lepidosauria > Squamata > Anolidae > Anolis > Anolis sagrei. Next base: position 21,889,419 of record NC_090032.1, read on the forward strand.
TATTATTATTATTTCCAATATTTTCTATTATTTATTATTATGCTATTATTATTTCCAATATTTTCTATTATTTCTCTAGTTATTATTATTATCATCAATATTTTCTATTATTTCTCTAGTTATTATTATTATTTCCAATATTTTCTATTATTTATTATTATGCTATTATTATTAGCAATATTTTCTATTATTTCTCTAGTTTCTCCAACATTTAATAATAATTATAATTATTATGCTATTATTATCATCAATATTTTCTATTATTTCTCTAATTATTATCATCATCAATATTTTCTATTATTTATTTATTTATTATTATTATTTCCAATATTTTCTATTATTTCTCTAATTATTATTATCATCATCAATATTTTCTATTATTTATTATTATTATTATTTCCAATATTTTCTATTATTTATTTTTATTTTTATTCTTTCCAATATTTTCTATTATTTATTATTATTATTCTTTCAAGTATTTTCTATTATTTCTCTAGTTATTATTATTATTTCAAATATTTCTATTATTTCTCTAATTATTATTATTATTTCCAATAATTTCTATTATTTATTAATATTATTATTTCCAATATTTTCTATTATTTATTATTATTATCGTTCTTTCCAATATTTTCTATTATTTCTCCAGTTTCCCCAACATTTAGTAATAACTATTCCATCCTATTCTGCGTCTGCTGCGAGGGTTAGCTCTTTAGCGACGCTCCCTGGAGCTTCCCAAGCCGTTCTTTACCGAGGCTGCCTTCGGCCCCGCCCCTTTGTGGGCGTGGTTTCTGGAGGCCCCGCCCCCTCCTGCGTGGCTTTGGCTTCGGCTTCTTCTGCGCCTGCGCCTCAGCTTGGGAGTTTGCCTCCGCTCCCTAGCGAGGATGCCTCAAGATGGCGGAGGCGGCCGAGCTGAAGGTAGGCGGAAATCGGGGAGCGGGCTCCGAAAAAGGGAAAAAGCCGGCCTCGGGGGACCACGGGGGTGTCCCCAAAGGAAGCGGGGTGCCCGAAATATAGGGGGGCCCGGGAAGCCCGGCTCGGGGTGAAAAAGTACCGCCAAGGAGGCTTCGTGAGGGGAAGTAGGCCGCACAAGATGGCGGCGATTCGGGCTTGGGAGAGGGCGGAAGTGACGTCACGCAGGAGGAGGATCTCAAGGCAGAATGGTCAGGCTGATGTCAATAATATATAATAATAATGCCGTAAAATAAATATAATTATATTAATACAAGAATAACAGTATTTAATGTAGTATAGTTATAATAATTTTAATTAAAATAATATTAAATAGTAATGTAATATAATATTTATTAAATAATATTAAATAATAAAGTAATATAATAAGATTGATTAAAATGATATTAAATAGTAATGTAATAAATATAACATACTATAGTAATATAACTTAAAATATTAAATAATAAGGTAATATAATAATATTGATTAAAATGATATTAAATAGTAATGTAATATAATAAATATAATAAAATATAGTAATATAACTTAAAATATTAAATAATAATATAATATAATTAATATAATATAATATAGTAATATAACCCCTGCCCATCCTGGCTTCTGAAGGAGGCCAGAGGGGGATTGGCCGAGTGGGTGAAGGTGGTGGTTAATGCCTCCCTTCGGGAAGGCAGAATTCCAGCCAGCTTAAAGCAAGCTGTGATAAAACCGCTGTTGAAGAAACCATCATTGGACCCCACTCAATTTGACAACTTCCGGCCAGTTTCCAATCTCCCCTTTTTGGGCAAAGTCCTGGAACGTGTGGTGGCCTCACAACTCCAGGTATTCTTGAGAGACACGGATTATCTGGATCCGGCACAGTCTGGTTTCAGACCGGGACATGGTACCGAGACGGCCTTGGTCGCCTTAGTGGATGATCTGCGCCGGGAGCTCGACAGGGGGAGTGTGTCCCTGTTGGTGCTGCTGGACCTCTCAGCGGCCTTCGATACTGTTGACCACGTTATCCTTCTGGGACGCCTCGCGGGAATGGGTCTTGGAGGGACTGTTTTACGGTGGCTCCGGTCCTTCCTGGAGGGTCGCACCCAGAAGGTGTTATTGGGGGACACCTGTTCTACCTCACAACCTTTGTCTTGTGGGGTTCCACAGGGTTCAATACTATCCCCCATGCTGTTTAATATCTACATGAAGCTGTTGGGAGAGATCATCTGGAGGTTCGGGGTACAGTGCCATCTGTACGCGGATGATGCCCAACTCTGTCACTCCTTCCCACCTGCTACTAAGGAGGCTGTCCAGGTCCTGAACCGGTGTTTGGCCGCTGTGATGGTCTGGATGAGGGCGAACAAATTGAAATTAAATCCAGACAAGACAGAGGCACTCCTGGTCAGTCGCAAGGCCAAACAGGGCATAGGGTTACAGCCTGTGCTGGATGGGGTCACACTCCCCCTGAAGACACAGGTTCGCAGCTTGGGTGTGACCCTGGACTCATCGCTGAGCCTGGAACCCCAAGTTTCAGCGGTGACCAGGGGAGCATTCGCACAGCTTAGGCTCATGCGCCAGCTGCACCCGTACCTTGGGAAATCTGACTTGGCCACGGTAGTCCACGCTCTGGTTACATCCCGCTTAGATTACTGCAACGCTCTCTATGTGGGGTTGCCCTTGAAGACGGCCCAGAAGCTTCAATTGGTCCAACGCGCGGCAGCCATGTTACTAACAGGAGCGGGATGCAGGGAGCACACAACGCCCTTGTTGTACCAGCTCCAGTGGCTGCCGATTTGCTACTGGGCTCAATTCAAGGTGCTGGCATTGGCCTTTAAAGCCCTAAATGGTTCTGGCCCAAGATACCTATCTGACCGCATCTCGGCCTACGAGCCCACCAGGACTTTGAGATCGTCCGGGGAGGCCCTGCTCTCGATCCCGCCTGCCTCACAGGCACGCCTGGCGGAGACGAGAGACAGGGCCTTCTCGGTGGTGGCTCCTCGGCTGTGGAACGCCCTTCCCGTGGACATCAGACTGGCTCCTTCCCTAAAATAATAATACTGTAAATAATTGTAATTATATTAATATAATAACAGTATTTAATACAGTATAATTATAATAGTACTAAGGCAGAATGATGAGGTTGATGTAAATAATATTATAATAATAATATAACAATAATAATGTAATAATATAATAATATAGTAATATTATTAAAAATAATAATATTATATTATATAATAATATAATAATAAGGTAACAATAATAATGTAATAATAATATAGTAATGTTATTAAAATAATAATATAATTAAAATAATGATACAATAATAATATAACAGTAATAATATAATAATATAGTAATATTAAAAATAATAATATAATATAATTATATTACATAATAATATAATATTATAATAAAAATATATAACAATATAATTAAAATAATGATATAATAATATAACAATGATAATGTAACAATATAGTAATATTATTAAAATAATAATGTAATATTATTATAAAATATATAATAATATTATTAAAAATAATAATATAATAATATAATATAATGCCTCTAGACCATGGCCATATAGCCTGAAAAACCTACAACAACCCAATAATAATAATAATAATAATAATAATGCTGTAAAATAAATGTAATCATATTAATAGAAGAATAACAGTATTTAATATAGTATAATTATAATAATAAATAATACTAAATAGTAATGTAATATAATAATATTGATTAATATGATATTAAATAGTAATGTAATATAATAAATATAATATATAGTAATATAACTTAAAATATTAAATAATTTAGTAAATATAATATAATATAGTAATATAAAACATTAAATAAAATAATAAATATAATATAGTGATATAACTTAAAATATTAAATACTAATGTAATATAATAATATTGATTAAAATGATATTAAATAGTAATGTAATATAATAAATATAATATAATATAGTAATATAACTTAAAATATTAAATAGTAATGTAATATAATAATATAAGGCATGATAATAATAATAATGCTGTAAAATAAATGTAATCATATTAATAGAAGAATAACAGTATTTAATATAGTATAATTATAATAATACTAATTAAAATAATATTAAATAGTAATATAATATAATAATAATAATAATAATAATATTAAATGAAATGTAATGCAACAATTACAATGAAAACAAAATAATAAATAAAATAGAATGATTGTTTTAATAAAATAAATAATACTGTAAAATAAATGTAATTAGATCAATATAATAATAACAGTATTTAATATAGTATAATAATATTAAATAGTAATGTAATATAATAATATTAATTAAAATAATATTAAATAGTCATATAATATTATTTTTGTTGCTAACCCATAACTGTAATTTTGCTACTGTTACGAATCAGCATGTAATTATCTGATATGCAGGATGTATTTTCATTCCCTGCACCAAATATGGCACAAATACTTGATATGCCCAAATTTGAATATTGGTGGGGCTGATTTTTTCATTTGGGAGTTGTAATTACTGAGATTTACAGTTCATCTACATTCAAAAAGCATTCTGAACTCCACCAATGATGAAATAGGAACCAAACTTGGCACACAGAACTCCCATAACCAACAGAAAATACTGGAAAAGTTTGGTGGGCATTGACCTTGAGTTTTGGAGTTGTAGTTCACCTACATCCAGAGAGCACTGTGGACTCATGCAATGGTGGATCTGGACCAATCTTGATATGAATACTTAACATGCCCAAGTGTGAACAATGGTGGAGTTTGGGGAAAATAGACGTTGATGTTTGGGGGTTGTAGTTGCTGGAATTTATAGTTCACCTACAATCGAGCATTCTGAATTCCACCAATGATAGAATTGGGCCAAACTTCCCACGCAGAACCCCCATGACCAACAGAAAATACTGTTTTTTTCTGATGGTCTTTGGTGACCCCTCTGACACCCCCTTGCGACCCCCCCCCCCCCGGGGTCCCGACCCCAGGTTGAGAAACGCTCTAGATCTTCCAACATAGAATAATAATGCTATTATTTGCTATATTTCCTATTATTTCTCTAGGATCCTCTAGGTCAAACTACATTTAGTAGTAGTAATAATAATGTTATTATTAATGTTATTATTGGTTTTTTTGCAATATTTTTTGTTATTTCTCCAGATTATCCAACATTTAATAGTAGTAATAGTAATAATAATAATAATAATAATAATAATAATAATCTCTCCCTTCTGAGACAGAGACTTTCTGTATATATTCCATATTTCAACATTAATATTGAAATATCAGTATTTCTGTATATATTTCATATTTCAATATTAATGTCAAACATACGTAGTAAGATTTTACATAGGATTTGTTCTACTTTGGAAGAGTAAAGACAAATACCACTTAAGTAAAATAAACATTAAGTATTAAATAACGAATAACTTCAACATGGCAGCAACCTACCTGTTGACACGTGTCCTTTCCCTCTTTCTCCCGGCAGCACATGGTCATGAGCTTTAGGGTCTCGGAGCTGCAGGTGCTGCTGGGTTTTGCCGGTCGTAACAAGAGCGGGCGCAAGCATGAGCTGCTGACCAAAGCCCTCCAGCTGCTGAAGTCCGGCTGCAGCCCGGCCGTCCAGATGAAGATCAAGGAGCTCTACCGCCGCCGCTTCCCCCGCAAGATCCTCTCCCCCTCGGACCTCTCCATGCTCCACCTCCAGGCCGCCGCCGCCACTGCCTCAGCCTCCTCCTCCTCCTCCGCGGGGCAGATCCCCTCGGCCGCCGCGCTCACCCAGGGCGCCATGTGCCACCTCTCCTACGACGGGGGCCCCTCCGCGGGGGGCTCCTCGGGGGCCTTGCCGCCCGGCCTGCTGCCCCCGGTGCCCCTCCTGGGCCCCAAGCGCGAGGGGGACGGGGCCCCCCACCTTCCGCCCCCCGTCCACCCTGTCCACCCCGACGTCAAGATGCGCCGGCTGCCCTTCTACGACGTCTACGACGAGCTCATCAAGCCCACCACCCTGGGTGAGTCCTGCGGGTGGGGAGGGGACACCGCTATTATTGGGTTACTATGAGTTTTCAGAGCTCAACATTCTCACCTGACATTTCACTTATTATCATTATTATTATTATTATTACTACTACTACATTCTCACCTGACATTTCACTTATTATCATTATTATTATTATTATTACTACTACTACATTCTCACCTGACATTTCACTTATTATTACTACTACTACAGTCAGAACTGACCACGGAACAACAGACTGGTTCAAGATTGGGAAAGGCGTACGGCAAGGCTGCATCCTCTCACCCAACCTTTTTAACTTGTATGCAGAACACATCATGCGAGGATGTGCGGGGCTTGAGGAATGCAAAGCTGGGGTGAAAATTGCTGGAAGAAACATTAACAACCTCAGATATGCAGATGACACCACTCTGATGGCCGAAAGCGAGGAGGAGCTGAGGAGCCTTCTAATCAAGGTGAAAGAAGAAAGCGCAAAAGCCGGGTTGCAGCTAAACGTCAAAAAAACCAAAATTATGGCAACAAGAATGATTGACAACTGGAAAATAGAGGGAGAAACCGTGGAGGCCGTGACAGACTTTGTATTTCTAGGTGCAAAGATTACTGCAGATGCAGACTGTGGCCAGGAAATCAGAAGACGCTTACTTCTTGGGAGGAGAGCAATGTCCAGTCTCGATAAAATAGTAAAGAGTAGAGACATCAGACTGGCAACAAAGATCCGCCTAGTCAAAGCCATGGTATTCCCTGTAGTCACCTACGGATGTGAGAGCTGGACCTTAGGGAAGGCTGAGCGAAGGAAGATCGATGCTTTTGAGCTGTGGTGTTGGAGGAAAGTTCTGAGAGTGCCTTGGACTGCGAGAAGATCCAACCAGTCCATCCTCCAGGAAAGAAAGCCCGACTGCTCACTGGAGGGAAAGATACTAGAGACAAAGTTGAAGTACTTTGGCCACATCATGAGGAGACAGGAAAGCCTAGAGAAGACAATTATGCTGGGGAAAGTGGAAGGCAAAAGGAAGAGGGGCCGACCAAGGGCAAGATGGATGGATGGCATCCTTGAAGTGACTGGACTGACCTTGAAGGAGCTGGGGGTGGTAACGGCCGACAGGGAGCTCTGGCGTAGGCTGGTCCATGAGGTCACGAAGAGTCGGAGACGACTGAACGAAGGAACAACAACAACTACTACTACTACTATTTTATTACTATTACTATTATTATTGCTATTATTATTATTACTACTACAACATTCTCACCTGACATTTCACTTATTATTATTATTACTACTATTATTATTTTATTACTATTACTATTATTATTGCTGCTATTATTATTATTATTACTACTACTACTACTACAACATTCTCACCTGACATTTCACTTATTATTATTCTTATTCTTATTATTATTATTACTACTACTACATTCTCACCTGACATTTCACTTATTATTATTACTACTACTACTATTATTTTATTACTATTACTATTATTATTATTGCTATTATTATTATTATTATTATTATTATTATTACTACTACTACTACTACAACATTCTCACCTGACATTTCACTTATTATTATTACTACTACTACTATTATTATTTTATTACTATTACTATTATTATTGCTATTATTATTATTATTACTACTACTACTACAACATTCTCACCTGACATTTCACTTATTATTACTACTACTACTACTACTACTACTATTTTATTACTATTACTATTATTATTGCTATTATTATTATTATTATTACTACTACAACATTCTCACCTGACATTTCACTTATTATTATTACTACTACTACTACTACTACTACTATTTTATTACTATTGCTATTATTATTGCTATTATTATTACAAAATAATAGATTGCCATCTGTTGGGGGTGCTTTGTGATTTTCCTGCGTGACAGAATAAAAGGTTGGACTGGATGGCCCTGTGGTTATGTTATTATTATTATTATTATTACAAATGCTGAATGGGCATCTGTTGGGGGTACTTTTATTGTGCTGTCTCTGCATGACAGAATAAAGGAGGTTGGACTGGATGGCCCTGGGGTTGTATTATTATTATTAATTATTATTATTGCTGTTATTACTATTACAAGTGCTAGATGGCCATCTGTTGGGGGTGCTTTGATTGTGCTTTCCCTGCATGGCAGAATAAAGGACGTTGGACTGCATAGCCCTAGGGTTGTTTTTTTATTATTATTACTACTACTACTACTATTGTTATTACTGTTATTATCATTATTATTATTACAAATGCTAGATGGCCATCTGTTGGGGGTGCTTTGATTGTGCTTTTCCTGTGTGACAGAATAAATGAGGTTGGACTGGATGGCCCTGGGGTTGTATTATTATTATTATTGCTATTATTATTGCTATTATTACAAATGCTGGATGGCTATATGTTGGGGGTGCTTTGATTGTGCTTTTCCTGCCTGGCAGAATAATAGTGGGTTTGAGTGGGTGGGCTCTGGGGTCTTCCACTGAAATTCTCTTAAGCTTACGTTGCTTAAATATAATAATAATAATAATAATAATAATAATAATAACCAGATTTTTTCTCCAACAAGGAGACTCAAAGCGGCTTATGTTAAACACTAATAATGATAATTATTAGCATAATAATATTTTATTAAAAGTACATTATTGTTATCATTGCATTATATTAGAATTATATTAAAAACATAAAATATTATTTTATAAATAATTTTATATTATTTTATAAATACATATAAAATATTATTTATTAAAAGTACGTTATCATCATCGTGTGACATTATAACTGTCATTAAAAACAAAATATTATTAAATATAAATATATATATTATTTTATAAATAAATATAAAATACGTTATCATTATCTTTGTGTGACGTTATAATTAAAAACATATTAAAAACATAAAATGTTATCATTTTATAAATAATAATTATGTATTAAAAGTACGTTATATTATCGTCGTGTTACATTATAATTATATTAAAAACAAAATATTATTTGTTAAAAGTACGTTATAATTATCTTCGTGTTATGTTATAATTATATTAAAAACATAAAATGTTATAATTTTATAAATAATTTTATAAATATATATTATTTTATAAATAAATATAAAATATTTATTAATGTACGTTATTGTTATCATTGTGTGACGTTATAGTTATCATATTAAAACATAAAATGTTATTATTTTATAAATAATTTTAATAATTAAATATAAATAAATATTTATTATTTTATAAATAAATGTAAAATATTATTTATTAAAAGTACATTATTGTTATCATCGTGTGACGTTATAATTATCATATTAAAAACAGAAAATATTTTTTATAAATAATTTTATAAAGAAATATATATTATTTTATAAATGAATATAAAAAATTATTCATTAAAAGTATGTTATCATTATCATCATGTGATGTTATAATTATATTAAAAACAAAGTATTTTATAAATAATTTTATAATATATATTATTTTATAAATACATATAATATATTATTCATTAAAAGTACGTTATCATCATAGTGTGATGTTATCATTATATTAAAAACAAAATATTATTTTATAAATAATTTTATAAAGAAATATAATTCTATAAATGAATATAAAATATTATTTATTAAAAGTACGTTATCATTATCATCGTGTGACATTATCATTATCCTATTAAAAACATAAAATATTATTATTAATATATTTAAAAATACAATGCAACTGTTTAGTTTGTTCCTGACACGATAAATCAAAGTGCGATGGTGACGATGTTATGAGCCACGTTGTTTCACAATTAAGAGAGAAAAGTGGCGTATCAATGAATATATTAATAATAATAATAAATATTTATTTTAATATTTGCAGCGTCGGTGAACAGCCAGCGCTTCGAGGAGGCCCACTTCACCTTCGCCTTGACCCCTCAACAGGTACAGCAGATCCTCACCTCTCGGTAAGAGGAACAGCTTCCTGTTTCCCGTGTCGTTTTCCTCCCCGCTTCCGGTTGTTTGGATGATGTTTTCTCGGCCTTTCCCTGACTCCTCCCCTTCCTTTTCCCCTTCCAGCGACATCTTACCTGGCGCCAAATGCGACTACACCGTGCAGGTACAATTGAGGTAAGGACGCCGGAGATTCGGCCATCTTTGGGGATGGAAAGGTGACCCTTCCTCCTCCTCTTCCTCCTCGACATATTTCCTCTTCCAGGTTTTGTTTGTGCGAAACCAGCTGCCCGCAAGAGGACTACTACCCTCCCAATTTGTTTGTCAAAATCAATGGGAAGCTCTGCCCTCTCCCAGTAAGTGAACCCTGCCATCAACATTCATTATTATTATTATTATTATTATTATCTGCTTTTCTCTCTTAATTGTTAACCAAAGTGACTCACAACTTCATCATCATCATTATTCTGCTTCTATCTCCTGATCGTGAAGCAAAGCAGTTCAAAACATTATTATTATTATTATCATCATTATTATTTTCTTCTATCTCTTAATTGTGAAGCAAAGCAGCTCAAAACATTATTATTATTATTATATTCATTTACATGTCATGGTCACCATTGCACTTTGATCTCTTGATTGTGAAGCAAAGCAGCTCACAGTATTATTAATAATAATAATATATTGATTGATATGCCACTTTTCTCCCTTAATTGTGAAATAACGTGGCTCATAACATCGTCACCATCGCACTTTGATCTCTTGATTGTGAAGTAAGGTAGCTCACATTATTATTATTAATAATATATTCATTGATATGCCACTTTTCTCTCTTAATTGAGAAGCAAAGTGGCTCATAACATCGTCACCATTGCACTTTGATCTCTTGATTGTGAAGTAAGGCAGCTCACATTATTATTAATATATTCATTGATATGCCACTTTTCTCTCTTAATTGTGACATAACGTGGCTCATAACATCGTCACCATCGCACTTTGATCTCTTGATTGTGAAGTAAGGCAGCTCACATTATATTATTATTATTAATAATAATATATTCATTGATACACCACTTTTCTCTCTTAATTGAGAAGCAAAGCAGCTCACATTATTATTATTATTATTATTATTATTATTATTATTATATTAATTGATATGCCACTTTTCTCTCTTAATTGTGAAATAACGTGGCTCATAACATCGTCACCATCGCACTTTGATCTCTTGATTGTGAAGCAAGGCAGCTCACATTATTATTATTATTATTATTATTATTAATATATTCATTGATACACCACTTTTCTCTCTTAATTGAGAAGCAAAGCAGCTCACATTATTAATATTATTATTATATTCATTGATACGCCACTTTTCTCTCTTAATTGTGACATAACGTGGCTCATAACATCATCACCATCGCACTTTGATCTCTTGATTGTGAAGCAAGGCAGCTCACACTATTAATAATAATAATAATAATAATAATATATTCATTGATACACCACTTTTCTCTCTTAATTGAAAAGCAAAGCAGCTCTCATTATTATTATTTATTTTATATATATATATATATATATTCATTGATACGCCACTTTTCTCTCTTAATTGTGAAGCAAAGTGGCTCATAACATCACCACCATCGCACTTTGATCTCTTGATTGTGAAGCAAGGCAGCTCACATTATTATTAATATATTGATTGATACGCCACTTTTCTCTTTAATTGTGAAGCAAAGTGGCTCATAACATCGTCACCATCGCACTTTGATCTCTTGATTGTGAAGTAAGGCAGCTCACAACTATTATTATTATTATATCAACCAATTCTTTTTCACTTGACACCCCCGCTTTCATCTTGTAATTTAATCCCATTATATACCAAATTTATTATTTATTAATGATTACAAGGGTTTCAGGATAGTGGTCAGTGTCTGTTTGTGTATTTTTTGTCTTTGTCGATCTACCGTCAGTGGACTGATTTGTAAACAGACCACTGCAATACACCATTTGGAAACCTAAAGGTGCCCGCCAATCACAACAGAATGCCATCTCGTTTGCAGGGCTACCTTCCTCCCACCAAGAACGGGGCGGAGCCCAAGCGCCCCAGCCGGCCCATCAACATCACCCCGCAGGTCCGGCTTTCGGCCACCGTGCCCAATACCATCGTGGTCAACTGGTCCTCCGAATTCGGCAGGGTGAGCTGTGTACAAATTGTCAGGATTAATTTAGACTAGCTGTCCCCTGCCAGGCGTTGCTGTGGCCCAGTCTGTTGATCTGGAAAATAAAATAACGAGAAAGTGTTGGTTTCCAATTATATGTAATTTCTTTCTGCTTGTGGGTAAACAGTATTTCTTGCTATTTCTTTGTCAGTGTTGATGTGGAGATGGTCTGGTTTGCTTACTCTGGAACATGTGACATATAATTGTCCTTCTTTAGGGGTCCTTTTCAAATCTATGATACTATATCTGTGTGTATTTGAATAATATCTATCTATCTATCTCTATGGCTGAATGGCTCTTTGTCGGGAGGACTTTGATTACGTTTTCTTGCCCTGGTGAAGGTAGTTGGACTGGATGACCTTAAGTATTTTCTGTTGGTCATGGGGGTTCTGTGTGGGAGGTTTGGCCCAATTATGTCGTTCGTAGGGTTCAGAATGCTCTTTGATTGTAGGTGAACTGTGAATCCCAGTGACTACAACTCCCAGATGTCAAGGTCTATTTCCCCCAAATGCCATCTGTGTTCATATTTGGGCGTATTGAGTGATTGTGCCAAGTTTACTCCAGATCCATCATTGTTTGAGTCCATAGTGCTCTCTGGATGTAGGTGAACTACAACTCCCCAACTCAAGGACTATACCCACCAAACCCTTCCAGTATTTTCTGTTGGCCATGGGAGTTCTGTGTGCCAAGTTTGGTTCAATTCCATCATTGATGGAGTTCAGAATGCTCTTTGATTGTAGGTGAACTATAAATCCCAGCAACTACAACTCCCAAATGACAAAATCGTAATTTTTTGAGTGATGGTCACTCCTTGTGTAGTGAGACGTTTTGTTGCCAAATTTGGTGTGATTCCGTTCATTGGTTCTTTTGTTTTTAAGGAACTAATTATGCACAGAGCATTTTTATATATATAGATGTATGTGTGTTTTCAAATGTGTTTCTATGTAATTTCAAGATGGAGTCTCCTGTGTGTTAGAAATTGCTATGCAGAATGTCCATGAGGCTGTGATTAAGTAACCTTGAGAGAAATGAGATAATGTCTGCTCTAGCTGGGAACAGAAGGGAGTCACCCGTCTCAGCCAGAGAGAGATAAGCAGGTGTGCAGAGAGACTTTCGGTTTTCCACTAGTTCCTGTTTGTAGCTCGCTGTGTTAAGACGTGTGTTTGATGTACTTAATAAAACTTAGTTTCTTTTGCAACTGTAAGCCTGCAGAGTCCTTATTTCGCATCACAAAGTGTCTGTTGATCTAGCAATCCTTCTGCTGCGCACCCCCAAACTCTGACACAAATTAGGTATATAATTATATTATTTATCTGGCTCTGAATATGTAAACAACCCCCTTTTGCTTCTCTCCAGAATTACTCCATCTCGGTTTACTTGGTGAAGCAGCTGACGTCGGTGACGCTGCTGCAGAAGCTGCGGGCCAAAGGCATCCGGAACCCAGACCACTCGCGAGCCCTGAGTACGTATTATTATTATTATTATTATTATTATTATTATTAATATTATTGCTATTACTATTTACCTGACATCTACCAATTTCCATGGGTGCCAGTTAACTAACAGTCTACATTGTTGTTGTTGTTATTGTTATGGAATCTACCAATCCCCATGGGTGTTGAGATTCTGTTTTGTTGTTGTTGTTGTTGTTGCTATAATTATTATGGCATCTACCAATCTCAGTGGGTATCATAGGTTAACTGAGAGTCTACTTTAATGTTGCTGTTGTTGTTATGGCATTTACCAATCCCAATGGGTGCCATAGGTTAAATTAGAGTCTATTATTATTACATTATTGTTATTATTATTATTATTATGGCATTAACCAATCCCAATGGGTGTCATAGGTTTAAAAAGTCTATTATTATTATTATTAATATTATTATTATTATTATTATGGCATTTACCAATTTCAATGGGTGTCATAGGTTAAATTAGAGTCTATTATTATTATTATTATTATTACATTATTATTATTATTATTATGGCATTTACCAATTTCAATGGGTGTCATAGGTTAAATTAGAGTCTATTATTATTATTATTATTATTATTACATTATTATTATTATTATTATTATTATGGCATTAACCAATCCCAATGGGTGTCATAGGTTTAAAAAGTCTATTATTATTATTATTATGATTATTATTATTATTATTATTATTATGGCATTTACCAATTTCAATGGGTGTCATAGGTTAAATTAGAGTCTATTATTATTATTATTATTATTATTATTATGGCATTAACCAATCCCAATGGGTGTCATAGGTTTAAAGTCTATTATTATTATTATTATTATTATTATTATTATTATGGCATTTACCAATTTCAATGGGTGTCATAGGTTAAATTAGAGTCTATTATTATTATTATTATTACATTATTATTATTATTATTATGGCATTTACCAATTTCAATGGGTGTCATAGGTTAAATTAGAGTCTATTATTATTATTATTATTATTATTACATTATTATTATTATTATTATTATTATGGCATTAACCAATCCCAATGGGTGTCATAGGTTTAAAAAGTCTATTATTATTATTATTATGATTATGATTATTATTATTATTATGGCATTTACCAATTTCAATGGGTGTCATAGGTTAAATTAGAGTCTATTATTATTATTATTATTATTATTATTATGGCATTAACCAATCCCAATGGGTGTCATAGGTTTAAAGTCTATTATTATTATTATTATTATTATTATTATTATTATTATGGCATTTACCAATTTCAATGGGTGTCATAGGTTAAATGAGAGTCTATTATTATTATTATTATTATTATTATTATTATTATTATTATTATTATGGCCAATCCCAATGGCTGTCATAGGTTAAATGAGAGTCTATTATTATTACATTATTATTATTATTATTATTATTATTATTATTATTATTATATCTGCTAATCCCAATAGCTGCCATAGATTAAATGAGAGCCTACTTTATTGTTATTGTCATTATTATTGTCATTATTACTACTACTACTACTATTATTATTATTATTATTATTATGGGGCTCTATGGTTCTGCTGAGCCTACCAATGGAGAGGGCCCCTGTTTTTTTAAAGCATGGTGGTTGTTAATATTATCAATTATTATTATTATTATTAAACTTTATTTGTACCCCGCTAGCATCTCCCAAAGGACTCGATGCGGCTTGCAAAGACCAAGGCCTCAACATAACAACAACAAACAATAACAATGCAAGCAAATTAAAAACATAAGCAATAAGACAACAAAACATGACACTATTACACAATAAAATCAGGGCCGAGCCAATGATGGGTACAAGTTAAAAATGCTGGGTGGTGTTGTTGCTGCTATTATTATTATTATTATTATTATTATTATTATTATTATTGGGGCCCTATGGTTCTTTTGTGGCTACCAATGGAGAGGGCCTCTTATTTTTTTCAGAGCAAGGTGGTGGTTGTTACTATAATAATATTCCCCTTTCAGTCAAAGAGAAACTGACGGCCGATCCTGACAGTGAGATCGCGACCACCAGCTTGCGGGTGTCCCTCATGTGCCCGGTGAGTCTAGTTTCCCGTCCGTGGGTCAGTAATTGGCCCCATCTCGGGGGGGGGGGGTCCCGACCGCCTCCTTTCCCCCTCCTGACCCTCTCCTTTGCAGCTGGGCAAGATGCGCCTGATCGTCCCCTGCCGGGCCTTCACCTGCACCCACCTGCAGTGCTTCGACGCGGCCCTTTACCTCCAGATGAACGAGAAGAAGCCCACCTGGACCTGCCCCGTCTGCGACAAGAAGGCGCCCTACGAGACCCTCATCATCGACGGGTGAGGGGTTGGCTCGGAAGGGGTGCGGCGTCTCGTTATCGTTCTCGACCCGGGTCTGTTTGGACCCTTTGCTCATTTGACCGTTGTCCTCCCCGAATCCGCAGCTTGTTCATGGAGATCCTGAACTCAGTCACGGACTGCGACGAGATCCAGTTCATGGAGGACGGCTCCTGGTGCCCCATGAAGCCCAAGAAGGAGAACCAGGAGCTCTGCCAGCCCTCCGCCTACAACGGGGTGGAAGGTAGGAGGTCAACGCCTGTCCGGGAGATTAGGAAATAAAGAGACGAGAGATATTGGGGCGGGCGGTGGGCCACAACGCTTTTGGTGCATGGACCGGGACACGAGAAAATGGTTTCCCTTTCAGACCTCCTGTTTCCAATTGGAAGACGCAGGTTCGCAGCTTGGGAGTGATCCTGGACTCGCCGCTGAGCCTGGAACCCCAGGTCTCGGCGGTGGCCGGGAGAGCTTTTGCGCAATTAAAACTTGTGCACCAGTTGCGCCCGTACCTTGGGAAGTCCGATCTGGCCACGGTGGTCCATGCTCTTGTTACATCCCAAATAGACTACTGCAACGCGCTCTACGTGGGGTTGCCCTTGAAGACTGTTCGGAAACTTCAACTAGTCCAGCGAGCGGCAGCCAGGATGCTCACTGGAGCGACATACAGGGAGCATACCACCCCCCTGTTGTGCCAGCTCCACTGGCTGCCGGTTCAATTCTGAGCACAATTCAAGGTGCTGGTTTTAACCTACAAAACCCTATACGGTTCTGGTCCAATGTATCTGTCCGAACGTATCTCCCTTTACGTACCACCTCGGAGTTTGAGATCATCTGGGGAGGCCCTGCTCTCGACCCCACCACTCTCACAAGTGAGGCTGGTGGGGACGAGAAGCAGGGCTTTCTCAGTGGTGGCCCCTCACCTGTGGAACTCACTCCCGGGGGAAATCAGAACATCACCATCCCTCCTCTCCTTCAGGAGGAGGGTGAAGACATGGTTGTGGAACCAGGCCTTTGGGCAACCAGGCAATTAAATAAGACAACTAAGTAAGACAATCAGATGTGTAAGAGCAGCAGGACTGTCGAAATGGAATCAAAACAGATCTTTGAGTTAGTGCACACTGATGGGTAGGAGGAAGAACTAGGTTTGTATGTTTTATTGATTTTATCATTTTATTGATTTTATTGGGATATGGCTGAATTGTGGGAACTTGAATTGTTGTACTTTTGTGATGATTGTTTGTGTGGCAGGCGTCTAAGTGCGCCTTGCAGCTGTAAGCCGCCCTGGGTCCCCTTCGGGGTGAGAAATGACCCACTCTGCATTCTGGTCAGGTCTGGGGGAGAACAAACTATGGGTGATGGGACTTGCAGTACCTTAACTCACTTTCTGAGACCACTGTGACCCTCATCCAATGACTGATCAGGACCAAACTTGGCACACAGGGCCCCCATGACCCTCTTTACGTCTTCGTGAGGATTGGGGGAGGTGGACCACGGATTATGGGATTTGTAGTACTTTCAAACAGTTTGGTTCCCATGGATCACTGTGGCCCCCAACAAACACCAATAAACACCAAACTTGGCACACAGAGCCCCCATGACCCACTCTGCATTCTGGTCAGGTCTGGGGGAGAACAGACTATGGATGATGGGACTTGCAGTACCTTAACTCACTTTCTGAGACCACTGTGACCCTCATCCAATGACTGATCAGGACCAAACTTGGCACACAGGGCCCCCATGACCCACTCTACATCCAGGTGCTGTTTGGAGGAGGGTGGACCATTCACGATGGGATTCGCAGTACCTTCACTTATTGATAACTGATAAAGAACACCTTTGCCACACAATGCCTTTCTCAAATAACCCGGGCAGCGCTGGGTCCTCAAGCTAGTAATAAACAAATCTAATGGAGGCTCGGCCATCCCAGAATCCTGAGCTACATCACTCTCCTATCCAAAATCCCCAATCTGCAGGATCTTGGTCATTTGACCTCAGGGAATGAGACAATCGCAGGCTGTCCCACAACTCTTTTCCATCCTTCCCAGCGTCCCTGTACGCCGTGGGTTCGGAGGGGAAGGCGCTGGGCGAGAGCAAGAAGAAAGTGGAGGTCATCGACCTGACACTGGACAGCTCCTCGGACGACGACGAGGAGGAGCCTCCCGCCAAGAAGCAGGGCCCCCTCACTACAGCCGCCGTCCCCTCGGCCCCGGGGACCAAGGGGTAAGGACACGGACGGGGTTCGAATCCTGGGCAGGTCACATTCTCTCCGCTTCGGGGGACGGCAAGGAAACCCCTCAAGTAAAAAAAAAATCACTCCCATTGAATCAACTGTTCCATGACATTAAAAAAATCTAATATTATTATCTGGTTATGCAGATAAATTACTACAATTTTCCCTTTTTCCCAGAAACAGTTATTCCTCTGCTCCTTATATTATTTTCTTTGTTCAATCATTAATATTGTTTGATTTAATTCCTTATATCCTTTGGCCTTCCGTGCTGGGCCTGACGCCCCTCCCATTTCGTCCCTTCCCAGGGTCCTTAGCGGCGAAGCTCCACCCCCTTCCGTCTTGCGCAGCCCCCCGATGAGCAACGTGGGCGGTGACTTCCTGTCCAGCCTGCCCCTCCCGGACTACCACCCCTCCTACCAGGTGCCCTCCGACATCCAAGGTAAGGCGGGTCTCCTGTCACCAACAGGAAGGTGTCAGGTAGCGAAAGGCTGCGTTAGATAGGAATGCATTGGGAAAATACAATTCTAATCGACATGTGTTCCCAGCTCAGTCCACGGAAGGGTTAAGAAAAGTAGAGATGAAATCTCTGCAAACTGTGACCAAGACTCTGCAGAGTTCCTCTTTGCCATGTGGCCAGAGCTCAAGTGGGCTTATTTAAGGTCATCGGGGAAATCTCTGCAAACTCTGACCAAGACTCTGCAGTGTGCTTACTCTCTGCCAACTGCAGACCTGTAAATACTTGTATGTAGCAATGGCTGAGGAATCAACCTCCAGAGGAGTTTGGGTGGAAGCCAGAGCTCAAGTGGGCTTATTCCAGGTCAGAGGCTGGGATATGAAATCTCTGCAAACTCTGACCAAGACTCTGTAGCATTTCCTCTTTGCCATGCGGTCAGAGCTCAAGTGGCCTTACTCCAGGTCAGAGGCTGGGATAGGAAATCTCTGCTAACTCTGACCAAGACTCTGCAGGGTTTCCTCTTTGCCATGCAGCCAGAGATCAAGATGGCTTATTCCAGGTCAGAGGGTGGGATAGGAAATCTCTGCTGACTGTGACCAAGACTCTGCAGCATTTCCTCTTTGCCATGTGGTCGAGCTCAAGTGGGTTTATTTAAGATCAGAGGTTGGGATATGAAATCTCTGCAAACTGTGACCAAGACTCTGCAGCATTTCCTCTTTGCCATGTGGCCAGAGATCAAGACGGCTTATTCCAGGTCAGAGGGTGGGATAGGAAATCTCTGCTAACCCTGACCAAGACTCTGCGATGGGCTTGTTCTCTGCCAACTGCAGACCTGGAAATAGTTGTATGTAGCAACAGCTGAAGAATCAACCTCCAAATGAGTTTAGATGGAAGCCAGGGCTCAAGTGTGCTTATTCCAGGTCAAAGGCTGGGATAGGAAATCTCTGCAAACTCTGACCAAGACTCTGCAGCATTTTATTATTTTTCACCTTTTTTTTCCAGGTTTGGATTTGTTCCCATTCCTTCAAAGCGAAAACCAGGTACATCTCCTTCCTGGACATCCTTATAATTTCATACTAATTTAATACTTTAACACTAACACTGTGCTGTGCTAATCATATAATACCTTCTATACAATATAATATTGATAATATTATAATGTAATAATAATAATATTATAATGTAATAACAATATAATAATTCTATATTTTATTTTTAAATGTAATATTACTAATAATATTGCAGTATAGTGGTATAGTACAACATACTAATATCTAATATTAATGTTGTGCTATGCTAATCTATATATATAAAAATGCTCCGTGCGTCATGAGTGCCTTAAAAACAAAAGAGCCAACGAACGAAATCACACCAAACATGGCAACAAAAGTCTTGCAATACAAGGAGTGACCATCACTCATGATTTTGTCATTTGGGAGTTGTAGTTGCTGGGATTTATAGTTCACCTACAATCAAAGAGCATTCCGAACCCCACAAACGAGAGAATTGGGGCAAACTTCTCACACACATAGGAGATGGGTAATACATTTATTATTATTGTTATTATTATTATTATTATTACACGTGCCTGCATGTGTATGCCTCACATGCCAGCCATAGATGCAGGCAAAACGTCAGGAGAGAATGCTTCCGGAACATGGCCAGGCAGCCCAGAAAACACGCAACAACCCAGTGACTGGCCGTAAAAGCTTTCAGCAATACAATATTTATTTATTTACATTATTATTATTATTATTATTATATACATTATTATATACATTATTATATAAATTTATATTATTATAATAATAATAGCAGAAATTCTAGTAGCCATCCAGCCTTTGCAATAATAATAATAACAACAACAAAGCACCCCCCAACAGATGGACACCCAGCCTTTTTATAATAATAGCAGTATTATAAAAATATAATAAATTTATATACATTTATATACATTTATATATATATAAAATAATAATAATAATAATAGTAGTAGAGGCTCCGTGGAGCGCCCTTTGAGAGCCGCTGTTGTGCCTAACGGAGCCTTGTGTTGGGGTCCCTCTCGCTCACGGGGCGCTCTGTCTCCTTCCAGCCGCACTACAGCCCTTCGGTGATCACGTCTCTGGACGACCAGGACAGCCTGAGCCACTTTTTCCAGTACCGTGGGGCCTCCCCGCACTTCATGGGCCCGCTGGCCCCCGTGGTGGTCAGTTCCCACGCGGCTCCGGCCAACGGGCGCCTGACCAACATGGTCTCCTCCTCCTCCTCGCCCTCGGCCGCCCACCGGCCCCACAGCCCCCCCGCCTTGACCGCCTGCCGGCCGGACATCATCTCCCTAGACTGAATGGACATCGGCGGGGTCATCGGATGCATCACGTCGCAGCTCGTTCCCCGTTTGGCTTTGGAGATCTGTCTTATCGCTTCGGATTGGAACTTCGTCTTGGATTCATTCGATTTCGTTCCGAATTTTTTTCTGCTCTGTGGATTAATTCGTCTCGGTTTTTTCTCGCGTGTTTTTGTGGCGTAACATCAAACAAAGACCTCAAACCACAGAAATACGGCTTTGCTCTTGGCTTTCTGGATCAATTCGATTCGTCCAGGACGTGGAAGTTTTCCGTCTATTTGAATTTTTTCTCTCTGCTAACTGTGACCAAGACTCTGCATTTTCCCCCTTCGGCGTAACGTCCAGTGAATTCCACCGAATTTTTATTTTTTTTAAAGATTCATTTGTTGCTTTTGGAGAAATATCAAATGAATTACCCCCCAAAAAAACACTGAAATATGGCTTTGGTTTTGGACGTTTGCTTTATGGATTAATTCGATTTCATCCAGGATGTGGGAATATTTGGATTTTTTTCAAGCTATTTTTTCCCCGGCGCAACACCCAATGAATTCCACCAAAATGAGGATTTGTACTTGGATTATCCATCTGATTTTAAGATTCATTGGTTGCTATTTTTCGGGGGAAACATCAAAACAATTACCCCCAAAAACACCTTTGAAATATGGTTTTGGGCTTCCCTTTGCTCTAATAATGATATTAATTATGAATAATATTATTAATATTCTTAAATATCAATATCAAGCAATATTAATGATTAATATTAATTAATATTACTATTTAATATTATTTATTATTATGCTTTGAAAGGAGTTGACCTTGTGATTATTGTTACAAATATCAATATTATTAATATTAATATTAACTATTCATATCAATTAATATTTATTTATATTGATAATTAATATTACTATTTAATCTTATTTATTATTATGCATTAAAAGGAGTTGACCTTGTGATTATTGTTACAAGTATCAATATTAATATTAATTATTAATATCATCGATATTTATATTAATAATTAATATTATTATTTAATCTTATTTATTATTATGCATTAAAAGGAGTCGACCCTGTGATTATTTTTACAAATATCAATATTATTAATATTAGTATTAATTATTAATATCATCAATTAATATTCATTTATATTAATAATTAATATTACTATTTAATATTATTTATTATTATGCCTTAAAAGGAGTCGACCCTGTGATTATTGTTACAAATATCAATATCATTAATATCATCAATATATTAATAATGAATATTAATATTTAATAATATTAGTATTATTCACTGAAAGGAGCCGATCCTCTGATTATAAATATCAATATTATAAGAATTAATATTAAGAATTAATATTGCTATTTAACATTATTTATTATTATTATTCATTAAAAGGTGTCGACCCAGTGATTATTGTTACCAACCTCAATATTATTAGTAGTATTAATTATTAATATCGTCAATATATTAATAATTAATATTAACATTTAATAATTTTAGTATTATTCACTAAAAGGAGCCGATCCTATGATTATCGTAATAAATATCAATAATAATACCAATATTAATTATTAATATCATTGATTAATGTTGATTAATATTAATATTTAATAATATTGCTTATTAATATTATTCATTAAATGGAGCCAACCCTATGATAATTGTTTTCTCCTGGATATGAACTTGGCTTCAGTCTTGGCCAACATGGGGTTTTTTTAAAGTGTGGAGTCTGCACCTATATATATATATATATATATATATATATATATATATATATTTGCTTATCTAAGGACAATTGCGTTGGACTGAGTTCAAAAAGATGCCGGTCTTAAAGGATCTAAGAAGGAGAAATATACCAGAATGAAGATTGCAACAGCCATCAAACGTGAGTAGAAATATTATTATTATTATTTAATTGTTAATAATATTTATTTTATTGTTAATAATAATAATTATTATTATTATTCTTTATTAATAGTTAATAATGTTTATTTTAGTTTATTAATAGCTGGTTTGATTCTACTTTGTGGAAAGAAGCAGGATATAAATAATAATAACAATAATAATAATAATGCATTCTAATACTAATAAAAGACGCATAGCTGGTTTGAGTCTACTTTGTGGAAAGAAAAAGAAGGCTATAAATATAATTATAATATTAATGCATTATAATATTAATAATAGACACATGGCCCCTTTGAGTCTCCTTGTGGAGAGAAAACAGGGTAATAATAATAATAATAATAGATGCAAAGCTGTTTTGAGTCTCCCTATGGAGAGAAAACAGGATAATGATGATAATGATGATGATGATGATGATGATAATAGATGCACAGCTGTTTTGAGTCTCCTTTGTGGGGAGGAAAAGTGGGAGTATTATTATTATTATTATTATTAGATGCAAAGCTGTTTTGAGTCTCCTTGTGGAGAGAAAACAGGGTAGTAAAAATAATAATTATTATAATTATAATAATAATAATAATAGGTGCAAAGCTGTTTTGAGTCTCCTTGTGGAGAGAAAACAGGGTAGTAAAAATAATAATTATTATAATTATAATAATAATAATAATAGGTGCAAAGCTGTTTTGAGTCTCCTTGTGGAGAGAAAACAGGGTAGTAAAAATAATAATACTAATATAATAATAATAATAATAATAATAATAATAATAGGTGCAAAGCTGTTTTGAGTCTCCTTTGTGGGGAGGAAAAGTGGGAGTATTATTATTATTATTATTAGATGCAAAGCTGTTTTGAGTCTCCTTGTGAAGAGAAAACAGGGTAGTAAAAATAATAATAATAATAATAATAGGTGCAAAGCTGTTTTGAGTCTCCTTGTGGAGAGAAAACAGGGTAGTAAAAATAATAATACTAATATAATAATAATAATAATAATAATAATAGGTGCAAAGCTGTTTTGAGTCTCCTTTGTGGGGAGGAAAAGTGGGAGTATTATTATTATTATTATTAGATGCAAAGCTGTTTTGAGTCTCCTTGTGGAGAGAAAACAGGGTAGTAAAAATAATAATTATTATAATTATAATAATAATAATAATAGGTGCAAAGCTGTTTTGAGTCTCCTTGTGGAGAGAAAACAGGGTAGTAAAAATAATAATTATTATAATTATAATAATAATAATAATAGGTGCAAAGCTGTTTTGAGTCTCCTTGTGGAGAGAAAACAGGGTAGTAAAAATAATAATACTAATATAATAATAATAATAATAATAATAATAATAATAGGTGCAAAGCTGTTTTGAGTCTCCTTTGTGGGGAGGAAAAGTGGGAGTATTATTATTATTATTATTAGATGCAAAGCTGTTTTGAGTCTCCTTGTGAAGAGAAAACAGGGTAGTAAAATAATAATAATAATAATAATAGGTGCAAAGCTGTTTTGAGTCTCCTTTGTGGGGAGGAAAAGTGGGAGTATTATTATTATTATTATTATTATTATTATTAGATGCAAAGCTGTTTTGAGTCTCCTTGTGGAGAGAAAACAGGGTAGTTAAAATAATAATAATAATAGATGCAAAGCTGTTTTGAGTCTCCTTTGTGGGGAGGAAAAGTGGGAGTATTATTATTATTATTATTATTATTATTATTAGATGCAAAGCTGTTTTGAGTCTCCTTGTGGAGAGAAAACAGGGTAGTAAAAATAATAATAATACTAATATAATAATAATAATAGGTGCAAAGCTGTTTTGAGTCTCCTTTGTGGGG
The DNA here is from genome assembly GCF_037176765.1 of Anolis sagrei. Lineage (NCBI taxonomy): Eukaryota > Metazoa > Chordata > Lepidosauria > Squamata > Anolidae > Anolis > Anolis sagrei. Next base: position 21,914,140 of record NC_090032.1, read on the forward strand.
AGGAAAAGTGGGAGTATTATTATTATTATTATTAGATGCAAAGCTGTTTTGAGTCTCCTTGTGGAGAGAAAACAGGGTAGTAAAAATAATAATACTAATATAATAATAATAATAATAATAATAATAATAGGTGCAAAGCTGTTTTGAGTCTCCTTGTGGAGAGAAAACAGGGTAGTAATAATAATAATAATAATAATAATATAATAATAATACAAGTTAATAATAATAATAATAATAATAATAATAATAATAATTCCTCCTTCCACAGCCATCCTTTTAGCCTTCTAACCAACGGAGCTTTCCAGGAAGTGGTTGAGAAGAAAGGATATAAGGAACACACCGCGAAATTGCGAAAACGGATGGGGACGTATCGAGATTTGAGTATTACGACAGTATTTTATATTTTGCAAGAAGCAACTCCTCGTATTTCCCCGCTTCCCTCTTTATCGCTCTTCTTGTACAGAGAACAAAAAGATCTATATTATATTATATATATTAATATTATATGATAATAATCTATATTTTCGGGGGGTTTTGTACATAAGCGACTCCAAAGATCCGTTTTGTGTTGTTGTCGTTGTTTTCTTTTGAGGACTCGAGGAAGGTTGCGCTCGAGGTGACGATTCCGACGTCCTTTGCACAATTTATTTATGGTATTTAAACGTGTATAATTTTGTGTATTGTTTTTTTGTTGTAACGGCGGCTTCTTCCTTCTCGACCTTGCTCTCGTTTCTTATTTATTCCGTCTGTCCAAAGCTTTGGTGTATTTTTTAGAGGAAAATAAAGGGGTTTTCACGGACCGCCTTTCATTTATTTATTCGATTTTATTGATTTTATTTGGCCGGATCAAGTCCATTGACCTTCGTTCCTTTACAAAAAAAAACTTTACGCAATTGTGAAAATACTTTTCTTTTTGGGAAAATAATATTTAATTGGTTTTGTTATTGGCACGTGAATGGGAAAAGCAAAATGCGAAATATTTTACAAGGGAATAATATAAAGTTGGAATAATATTCTATATATGTGTGTGTGTGTGTGTGTGTATATGTATACATATTATTCCAACTTTATATTATTCCGTTATAAAATACTTAATTATTATATATTGTTATATAATATATAATTATATATTATTACATATTATTATATAATAATATAAATTAATAAATAATAATGATATAATAATATCATATATTAATATATTATATTATATTATATATATTATTATATAATAATATTATAATAATATTATTTCCTTATAAAATACTTAATTATTATATATAATTATATATTATTACATATTATTATATAATAATATAAATATATAATAATGATATAATATATATTATTATATAATAATATTATAATGTTATTTCCTTATAAAATACTTAATTATTATATATTGTTATATAATATAATTATATATTTTTACATATTATTATATAATAATATAAATTAATATATAATAATGATATAATAATATATTATCATATATTAATATAATAATACAATACAATATATATTATATAATTATATAATAATATTATATTTCATTATTATATAATATATAATTATATTATTATATATTATAATAATATGTATTATTATATAATAATATATAATAATACTATATATTATCATTATATAATAATATATAATAAACAATAGGTAAGAATGAGGTTAAGAATGGGAATATGGATAAGAGTAAGGCTAAGGTATATTATAATAATGATATAATAATATATTATCATATATTAATATAATAAATTATTATAATATATAATTATATAATTGTATTATAATAATATATTATATATCATTATATAATGATATTATATATTATATATTAATACAATAATATAATATTATTATATTATATATAATACTATATATTATCATTATATAATAATATATAATAAACAATAGGTAAGAATGAGGCTAAGAGTGGGAATATGGATAAGAGTAAGGCTAAGGTTATGGGTAAGAGTGGGAATGTGGGTAAGAAGGAGAGTCAGGCTACGAATATGGGTAAGGATAAGGGTAAGAACATAGAGAAGAGTAAGGGTCAGCCATGGAATATAGGTAAGAAGGGAATGGAAAGAATGGGGGTAAGAATAAGGATCAGAATAAGAATAATTGAGAGTAAGGATCAGCCGTGGAATTCGGCTAAGACGGAAACGCTAAGAATATGGGTAAGAATAAGGTTAAGAATATCATTGAGAGTTAGGGTAAGCTGTGAAATTTGTATAAGACCGCGGTTCTCAACCTGGGGGTCGCAACCTCCAGAGGGGTCGCATGGCCATTTTATAGGGGTCGCGACGTTGCTTTTTTTGGCCCCGCCCCCTCTGACTTACTGGCTTAGCTGCTAAGAATAGGGGTAAGAATACGGTTAAGAATATCATTAAGAGTAAGGGTAAGACGTGGAGTAAGATAAGGTTAAGAATATCACTGAGAGTAAGGGTCAGCCGTGGAATTTGGGTAAGAGGGAAATGCTAAGAATAAGGTTAAGAATATTGGTGAGAGTAAGGGTCAGCAGTGCCATATGGGTAAGAATAAGGCTAAGAATATCATTGAGAGTAAGGGATATGGGTAAGAGTAAGGTGATTCCCTGTCCGCCAGGCCAGACCAGGCCAATGCCATGACCAGCGTTGTCTTCCTAAGCAAAGCCCTTGGCCGTCCACCAGCTCATCCTTCCGCTTGCATCGTCCGGAGCCACCTCCACAGGGCGAACCGTGTCCCAGCACTGACCCCTTTGCTGTTGCTGGCGTCGTGGTCGAAGAACGTGGCCGTCGGGATCGGGACCCTCCTGGACGAGCCGTTGTCCACTTCGGTGATGCTGCTCCAGAGAGAAAGGAAGGAAAGAAGAGGAGGACATCAGATGATTTGTCTGTCTCATTCTCTTTGCTTTCCTACTTGACAGGTGCAACTGTCTTTTGGGCTGCATAGGTCGACAGCAAGCTAGACTAAGGGCCGGAAGCTCACTTCGACTTGGGCTGGCTTCGAACTCATGACCTCTTGGTCAGTGGGGATTTAATGCATCTGGCTATCCGCTAGCTGCATCACAGCCCGGTTCTTGTTGGTTCTCGTTGCAGTTTTTGTTTCAATGTTTTCAATACCTGACGGTCGGCGGGAGGGTGGTCCCTTCGTGGTCGCCAATTCCTGCGCCGGCGATTGCTGCTGCAACGGGCACATCGAGCCACGCATAGGCACTCACTTCGCCTTCGTTGGGCTTCAGCCTCGCCTGAAATATTGTAATATTATTATCTAATGCTTCTGTTATTTTATATTATTGATACTATATTATTATTGTATCAATCATCAAAATCATTATCTATTAATTTATATTATTGCTATTACATTATTATTATATCAAACATCACAATAATTGTTATGTTTTATTTTAATTTATTGCTATTATATTACTGTTATTCTTATCTATTATTACTTTATATATTTGCTATTATATTATTATATAAATCATCACAATCATTGTTATTATCTATTGTTTTATATTATTGCGTTTTGTCTATTATTATATATTATTGCTATTATTATATCAATCACCAAAATCATTATCTATTATATTATTGCTATTACATTATTATTATATCTAATATCACAATAAATGTTATTTTTTGTTTTATTGCTATTATATTACTATTATTTTTATATATTTTTATTTTATTTTATTGCTATTCTATTACTATTATTCTTATCTATTATTATATATTATTATTGCTATTATTATTATATCAATCATCAAAATCATTATTTTATATTATTGCTATTATATTACTATTCTTATTATTCTTACATTGCTATTATATTACTATTGTATCAATACTCAAAATCATTGTTATTTATTATTTTGTATTATTGCTATTACTTTATTATATCTAACATCACAATAATTATTTTTATTATATTGCTATTACTATTCTTATTTATTATTATCTTATTGCTATTATTACTATATCAGTCATCACAATAATTATTATTTTATATTATTGCTATTACTTTATTACATCTAACATCACCATAATTTTTATTTTATTGCTATTTTACTATTATTCTTATCTATTATTACTGTTATTATTATATCAGTCATCACAATCATTGTTATCTGTTATATTATATTATTGCTATTATATTATTATTGTGTCAATACTAAAAATCGTTACTTTTTTATATTATTGCTATTACTTTATTACATCTAACATCACAATAATTATTTTTATTTTATGTTATTGCTATTATATTACTGTTATTCTTATCTATTATTATTATATATTATTGCTATGATTGTTATATCAGTTATCACAACTATTGTTATCTGTTACTTTATATTATTGCTATTATATTACGATTCTTATTCTTATATATTATTGCTCATCACAATAATTGTTATTTTTTATTTTATTGCTATTATATGACTATTATTTTTATCTATTATTATTATTGCTATTATTATTATATTTTTATTTTTTATTATTTAATTAATAAATAATATTTTATATATTATTGTTATTTTATATATTATTGTTATTATTATATTTATCTATTATTATATATTAATGCTATTATTATATTTTATATATTATTGTTATTGTTATTTTATATAACTTTTTATTATTATTTCAGTCATCACAATAATTACTATTATTTTTATCTATTATTATATATTATTGCTATTATTATATTTATCTAGTATTATTTTTATGTTATTGCTATTATTATTACGTTTTATATATTATTGTTATTATTGTTATATTATATATTACTGTTTTTAGTATTATATCAGTCATCACAAAAATTACTATTATTTTTATAAATTATTATTATATATTATTGCTATTATTATTATATTTATCTATTATTATTATTATTATACATTATTGCTATTATTATTATATTTATCTATCATTATTATTATATATTATTGCTATTATTATTATTATATTTTATATATTATTGTTATTTATTGATGTTTATTGTTTGCTTTATGAGTTTTATTGCTGTATTATTATGTTGTTTTGTTGGCCACATCGAGTCCTTCAGGAGATGTTAGCGGGGAATAAATAAAGTTAATAATAATAATAATAATAATAATAATAATAATTGTTATTTTATATTTTATATATTATTATTATATCAGTCCTCACAATAATTGTTATTTTTATTTTTTTTATTTTATTGTTATTGTTATTATTATTTTATGTTATTGTGGAGAGGAAATAAAGCGGGGAATAAATAAACATTGTAATAATAATAATAATAATAATCCTACCTCTAATTGGCCGTGGCTCTCGTACGAACGCAAAAGGAGGTAGGCCACAACGTGATGGTGGGTTGGCCATCCAAGGCTCAGCAATGGCGGATACACAGACTGGACGGGAAATTATATTAGAATATTTAGAACAATATAAAATAATACACTATACTACATAATTCATTGTGATGTTATTTATATATTATATCATTTAGAATAATTATGACGACATAAAATGATACATTATAACATATAAATATAAAATATAATATGTAATATATTATGTATAGTTGTATAATGAGAACAGTATAAATAATAACATGTATACTGTGATATTATTCGTATTATAATTATAACTATAACGTATATTGTGATATTATTTAGAATTATTAGAACAATATAAAGAATATAATAATTTATATTATTATAATATAAATAGTATTGTGATATTATTTATATTATAATAATTATAACATAATGTATAATATTGCGATATTATTTATATTATAATTATAACAATGTATAATGTTGCGATATTATTTATATTATAATAATTATAACATAATCTATAATACTGTGATATTTATATAATAATAATTATAACATTATGTATAATATTGCGATATTATTTATATTATAATAATTATAACATAATGTATAATATTGCGATATTTATATTATAATAATTATAAGATAACGTATAATATTGTGATATTTATATAATAATAACTATAACATTATGTATAATAGTGCGATATTTATATTATAATAATTATAACATTATGTATAATATGGCGATATTTATATTATAATAATTATAACATTATGTATAATATTGCGATATTATTTATATTATAATAATTATAACGTAATGTATGATATTGTGATATTATTTATATTATAATAATTATAACATAATGTATAATATTGCTATATTGTTTATATTATAATAATTATAATGTATAATGCGATATTATTTATATTATAATAATTATAACATAATGTATAATACTGTGATATTATTTATATTGGAATAATTGCAATATAAATAATACATTCTAACGTATAATATATTGTGATGTTATTCATATTAGAATTAGAACAATAATAATAATACTTGATTTGCCTCCCTTACCTCCCAAAGTCCCAGCATGCTCCAGGAGAACTCTCCTTCACTCAGCTTCAAGCCCGTTTCCTCTTGCAATTCTCTCAGCCCCGCGTCCAGCAACTAGGGAAAGGAAGCAGAAGTTCGGAGCAGAATCCGGACCGTTTCCAGAACACATCAGGGTCTTTGGAGCCATTGCAAGAGGTCGCAAAACACCTATTTACCTGCTCATTTGGTTCAATGTGGCCACCTGGAAAAAGGGAAAAGGGACATCTCTTGCAAATCAATTATTATTACCATCGTTATATTATTTTTTTATTTTTATCAATATCATCATATATTATTTTATTTTATTATTATATATTATTTTATTTTATTATCATATATTTTATCAATATTATCATATATTATTTTATTTTCATTATTATCATATATTATTTTATTTTTATTATATATTATCACCATATAATTTTATTTTATTATGTTATTATTTTTTTCAATATCATATTTTATTTTTATTATTATATAATTTTATTTTATTTTATTATTATATTTTTTATTTTATCAATATTATATATTATTTTGTGTTTATTATATATTATTTTATTTTTATTATCATATATTATATATTATCACCATATAACTTTATTTTATTTTATTATTATTATCAATATCATATATTATTTTATTTTTATTACTATATATTATTACTTTATTTTTATTATTATATATTATTATTTTATAATTATCATATATTATCAATATTTTCACATTATTTTATTATATTATTATTTTATTTTATCAATATCATATATTATTTTATTTTTATTATTATCATATATTATTTCATTTTTATTATCATATATTATCACCATATTATTTTATTATATTATATTATTATTTTATCAATATATTTTATTTTTATTATCATATATTTTATTTTATCAATACTATCATATATTATTTTATTATATTTTATTTTTATCATTATCACATATATTATTTTTTCATATATTATTATTTTATCACATATTTATTATTTTTATCAATATTATTATAGCATTATCATCATCATTATATTTTAATATTATATTATTAATTTTATCATATATTATTATTTTATTATCGCATATTATTTATTATTTTTATCAATATTATTATAGCATTATCATTATATTTTAATATTATTATATTATTAATATATATTCTTTCTTACATGCCTCTCTTCAAAGTGGGATGAATTATTTATTATTATTATTATTATTATTGGAAACACAACAAGATGAGTACACAGCAAACAAGATCACTCTGTTGTCATTTATTATTATTATTATTGTTATTATTATTATTATTATATCATATATATAGGGTGCCAAGTTGTTGTATACAATGGGTCTTGAGCATTGGAGGAATATATATAAAAATAGAAATTTTTATATATATTGCTTTGAGCATCCTCCTCCTCCTCCTCTTCCTCCCAGTGCTTACCTGGCGGGACCCAGACGTCCGGGAAGAGGGCCATCCTTGGGGATCGGCGGGTCAGCAGGACCTTCCCTCCGGCCGATTGCAGGAGTGTGGCCACGGCAGCGTCCACCCCGCCATGCAAAGGCTTGACCGCCGGAAGGGAGGCCGAGGGGTCGCGGCTCAAGAGCTTCATGGGGCAGGACGCAGGGCGCTGCGGGGACGAGAAGGATTCATACACGGAGGGAGGCATCGATAAGTAGGCGGATGGACAGGCGGACGGGATTGATAGATAGATAGAGATAGCTAGATTAAATAGAGAGAGAGATGATGCATGGATGCATGGAGAGGTAGATAATAAATAGGTTGGTGGATGGATGGATAGATAGAGAGATAGATAGATAAATGGAATAGATTGATAATATATAATTAGATGGATGGATGAATAGATGGAATAGATAGATAATATATAATTGGATGGATGGGTAGATAGATGGATAGGTAGGTAGGTAGGTAGATAGATAGATAGATAGATGGAATAGATAGATTATATATAATTGGATGGCTGGATAGATAGATCGATAGATAATATCTAATTAGATAGATAGATAGATAGATAGATAGATAGATAGATAGATCAATAGATAGATAGATGGAATAGATTGATAATATATAATTAGATGGATGGATGGATGGATGGATAGATAGATAGATAGATAGATCAATAGATAGATAGATGGAATAGATATAATTGGATGGATGGATAGATAGATAGATCGATAGATAATATCTAATTAGATGGATGGATGGATAGATAGAGGAATGGATAGATAGATAGATAGATAGATAGATAGATGGATGGATGAATAGATAGATAGATAGATAGATAGATAGATAGAAGTAGATGATGAATAGCTAGATGGATGGATGGATGGATGGATGGATGGATGTATAGATAGATAGATAGATAGATAGATAGATAGATAGATAGATGATAGATGATAGATAGATAGAAAGAGGAATGGATAGATAGAGGGATGGATGAATAGATAGATAGTTCGATAGAAGTAGATGATAAATAGCTGGATGAATGGATGGATGTATAGATTGATAGATAGCGGACGGACAGATGGACGGACGGACGGAAGGGTGGATGGATAGATAGATAGATAGATAGATAGATAGATAGATAGATAGTAGAGATTCTGGATGGATGGATAGATGGTTAGATGGATGAATAGCTAGATGGATGGATGGATGGATGGATGGATGGATGGATAGATAGATAGATAGATAGATAGATAGATAGATAGATAGATAGATAGATAGGAAGATAGATAGCTAGGAAGATAGATAGCTAGGAGGATAGAGAGATAGATAGAGAGAGAGAGAGAGAGATAGTTGAGGTCTTGGTGGGCTTCTGACCTGAATCCAGGCCCCTCTTGACCCGGGAAACTCCTTGTTGGAGATGAGGAAGCGGCTTTGCTCCATCCCGCAGTGGACCCTCAAGGCGTCCTCTTGGACTCCTTGGCAGAAGAAGCCCACGATGCTCTGCAACGACACGGGAAAGGACCCTCTCAAGACCCTTTCCACCCAAAACAATCCCACCATTGTTCTTTAGGACTTACCTGCTGGAAGTCTGCAGCTTTGGGGATGCCATTCTCCTTGGAGAGGTGCACCAGGACCTTTCGGAAGGTTTGCATGGTCATTTAGATGGAAGGATAGGGAAAGAACTCAGTCAAGAAGAGAGCCAAGGTTGCAGTGTTGCATCCCATGGAAGGATGGAGAGAGAAAGAGCTCAGTCAAGAAGAGAGCCAAGGTTGCAGCGCAATGCACACAGCAGCCTCCCTCCCAGGGACTTTGCAAACATTTGCAGGAAATGCATGCTGCAGATTTAATGCATGCATGCGATGGAGGAATATTGAGACAAATAGATGGAGAGATCGGTCAGAAAGAGAGCAAAGGTCAGTGCAAGGCACGAAGCTGCATTCCCAGCATGTGCCGGAAATGTGTGCCGCATGTTTCATGACAACAGGAAGTGATGTGCATGTGCAGGAAAATGCATGCCTCCCAATGCTTCCCTCTTGCCTTCTGGAGGAGGCATTGCAAGCAAGGCCTTCTGCACTTATTATTTTGCATTAGATGTTACTTATTATTATTATACTTTAATATTATTTATATGTTTATTATATTATATATTACTATATTTATTATTTTATATTACATTATTTTAATATTTTATTTTACTTCATATTATATATATTATTATATGTCAATTATTTTGTATTATATATTACATTATACTTTTATATTATTTTATATTTATTATTTTATATTATTATATTATATTTTTTATATTTTTTATTTTATTTGACTTCATATTATTATATATCATTTTTTATTATATATTACATTATACTTTTATATTATTTTATATTTATTTTTATATTATTATATATTTTTATTTTTATATTGTATTTGACTTCATAATATATATTATTTTGTATTATATATTACATTATACTTTTATATTATTTTTATATTTATTGTTTTATATTCTTATATATTTTTATTTTATATTATTTTTATTTTAGATGTATATATTTTATATTTTAGTGTTTTATTCTTATTTTATTTTTATTTCTTCATTATATATTATATTTAATATTTTATATTATTGGTAACATTTTATACTAATATAAAAATCTATAATAAAGAAATAAAAATAGTATAAAATAATAATATAAATTTATTTTATATTATGTAGTATATTTATTATTTATATTCTTATTTTATATTCTTATTTTATTTTTTATTTCTTTATTATATATTGATTATTTTATATTGATATTTATTCTTATTTTGCTTTATATTATTATAACATAATAAATAATAATATAAAGTAAAATGAAAATAAATACGAATAATAATATAAACGAAAAATATAATATATAATAAAGAAATAAAATAAAATAACAATATAAAATTATTTATATAAAATAATTTTATATTGTTATTTTATTTTATTTCTTTATTATATATTTTTCATTTAAATTATTATTCGTATTTATATAAAAATATTTATATAAAATAATAAATATTATATATATTATATTTATTATTTTATATTCTTATTTTTTATATATCATATTTAATATTTTATATTATTGGTAACATTTATTTTTATTTTACTTTGTATTACTATTTATTATGTAAATAATGTTATATTATTATTTATTTATGTAGAATAAATACTAATAATATAAAATAAAAACATAATATATAAAGATAAAGAAATAAAAACTATAAAATAAAAATAATATAAAATTATTTTATTTTTATATTATATATTATATTATTTTATATTCTTATTTTTATTTCTTCATTATATGTTATATTTAATATTTTATATTATTGGTAACATATATTTTTATTTTACTTTGTATTATTTATTATGTAAATAATGTTACATTATTATTTTTGTAGAATAAATACTAATAATATAAAATAAAAACATAATATATATAAATAATAAAGAAATAAAAACGATGAAATAAAAATAATATAAAATTATTTTATTTTTATATTATGTATTATATTTATTATTTTATATTCTTATTTTTATTTTTTCATTATATGTTATATTTAATATTTTATATTATTGGTAACATTTATTTTTATTTTACTTTGTATTATTATTATTTTTATTTTTATTATAACATAATAATATAAAGCAAAATAAAAATAAATAATAATATAAAATAAAAATATAATATAAAAAATAATAAAGAAATAAAAACTATGAAATAAAAATAATATAAAATTATTTTATTGTTATATTATATATTATATTTATTATTTTATATTTTTATAATAATAGAAAGTAAAATAGTATGTTCTGGTATGTTCAGTTGCTGATCAATTCCTGTGTTTGCTGTGTGCCATAGAAAAGATTAGGAAATGGTTGAAGGAGAGGCAGTGGGCGGAGTCATGCAAATTCCACACTAATGGGGGGAGAGAGGAACACTGGGATGCCTGTGGTGGAGGAGCTATAGATGTTTGTGTCTGTGTAAGTGGACACCCCAGCCACAGATACACATATACATATTTATGTGTATAGATCGCTTATGTCATTATATTATACATTATCATTATCATATATTATTCTTAAATATTATTTTATATTAGATATTATTGCTTTATGTTGTTGTTATTTTCAAAAGCCAAAACCACAACATTCGAGATCAAGCCTTGGCTGCATTTCCAAAGTTGGCCATGAGGGGGCAGGCTGCACCAAGATTAAGGATACATAGATGGGTTCCAGCAGCATTCTCTCCTGACGTTTCACCCACATCTACGGCAGGCATCCTCAGGGGTTGTGAGGTCTGTTGGAAACGAGGCGAGTGCGGTTTATATGTCCAGGGTGGGAGAAAGAACTCTCGTCTGTTAGACAAGGTCAATGCCCACCAAACCCTTCCAGTGCTCTCTGGATGTAGGTGAACTACAACTCCCAAACTCAAGGTCAATTCCCACCAAACCCTTCCAGTTATTGGTCATGGAAGTCCTGTATGCCATGTTTGGTTGAATTCCATCATTGGTGGAGTTCAGAATGCTCTTTGGTTGTAGGTGAACTATAAATCCCAGCAGTTACAACTCCCAAACGTCAACGTCTATTTTCCCCAAACTCCACTATTGTTCACACTTGGGCATATTGAGTATTTGTGCCGAGTGTGGTCCAAATCCATCATTGTTTGGGTCCACAGTGCTCTCTGGATGTAGGTGAACTACAACTCCCAAACCCAAGGTCAATTCCCACCAAACCCTTCCAGTGTGTTCTGTTGGTCATGGAAGTCCTGTATGCCATGTTTGGTTGAATTCCATCATTGGTGGAGTTCAGAATGCTCTTTGGTTGTAGGTGAACTATAAATCCCAGCAGTTACAACTCCCAAACGTCAACGTCTATTTTCTGCAAACTCCACTATTGTTCACACTTGGGCATATTGAGTATTTGTGCCGAGTGTGGTCCAAATCCATCATTGTTTGGGTCCACAGTGCTCTCTGGATGTAGGTGAACTACAACTCCCAAACCCAAGGTCAATGCCCACCAAACCCTTCCAGTGTTTTCTGTTGGTCATGGAAGTCCTGTATGCCATGTTTGGTTGAATTCCATCATTGGTGGAGTTCAAAATGCTCTTTGGTTGTAGGTGAACTATAAATCCCAGCAGTTACAACTCCCAAACGTCAACGTCTATTTTACCCAAACTCCACTATTGTTCACACTTGGGCATATTGAGTATTTGTGCCAAGTGTGGTCCAAATCCATCATTGTTTGGGTCCACAGTGCTCTCTGGATGTAGGTGAACTACAACTCCCAAACCCAAGGTCAATGCCCACCAAACCCTTCCAGTGTGTTCTGTTGGTCATGGAAGTCCTGTATGCCATGTTTGGTTGAATTCCATCATTGGTGGAGTTCAAAATGCTCTTTGGTTGTAGGTGAACTATAAATCCCAGCAGTTACAACTCCCAAACGTCAACGTCTATTTTACCCAAACTCCACTATTGTTCACACTTAGGCATATTGAGTATTTGTGCCGAGTGTGGTCCAAATCCATCATTGTTTGGGTCCACAGTGCTCTCTGGATGTAGGTGAACTACAACTCCCAAACCCAAGGTCAATTCCCACCAAACCCTTCCAGTGTGTTCTGTTGGTCATGGAAGTCCTGTATGCCATGTTTGGTTGAATTCCATCATTGGTGGAGTTCAAAATGCTCTTTGGTTGTAGGTGAACTATAAATCCCAGCAGTTACAACTCCCAAACGTCAACGTCTATTTTACCCAAACTCCACTATTGTTCACACTTAGGCATATTGAGTATTTGTGCCGAGTGTGGTCCAAATCCATCATTGTTTGGGTCCACAGTGCTCTCTGGATGTAGGTGAACTACAACTCCCAAACCCAAGGTCAATTCCCACCAAACCCTTCCAGTGTGTTCTGTTGGTCATGGAAGTCCTGTATGCCATGTTTGGTTGAATTCCATCATTGGTGGAGTTCAAAATGCTCTTTGGTTGTAGGTGAACTATAAATCCCAGCAGTTACAACTCCCAAACGTCAACGTCTATTTTACCCAAACTCCACTATTGTTCACACTTAGGCATATTGAGTATTTGTGCCGAGTGTGGTCCAAATCCATCATTGTTTGGGTCCACAGTGCTCTCTGGATGTAGGTGAACTACAACTCCCAAACCCAAGGTCAATTCCCACCAAACCCTTCCAGTGTGTTCTGTTGGTCATGGAAGTCCTGTATGCCATGTTTGGTTGAATTCCATCATTGGTGGAGTTCAAAATGCTCTTTGGTTGTAGGTGAACTATAAATCCCAGCAGTTACAACTCCCAAACGTCAACGTCTATTTTACCCAAACTCCACTATTGTTCACACTTAGGCATATTGAGTATTTGTGCCGAGTGTGGTCCAAATCCATCATTGTTTGGGTCCACAGTGCTCTCTGGATGTAGGTGAACTACAACTCCCAAACCCAAGGTCAATTCCCACCAAACCCTTCCAGTGTGTTCTATCGGTCATGGAAGTCCTGTATGCCATGTTTGGTTGAATTCCATCATTGGTGGAGTTCAGAATGCTCTTTGGTTGTAGGTGAACTATAAATCCCAGCAGTTACAACTCCCAAACGTCAACGTCTATTTTCCCCAAACTCCACCATTGTTCACACTTGGGCATATTGAGTATTTGTGCTGATTGTGGTCCAGATCCATCATTGTTTGGGTCCACAGTGCTCTCTGGATGTAGGTGAACTACAACTCCCAAACCCAAGGTCAATTTCCACCAAACCCTTCCAGTTATTGGTCGTGGGAGTCCTGTGTGCCAAGTTTGGTTCCATTCCATCGTTGGTGGGGTTCAGAGTGCTCTTTGGTTGTAGGTGAACTATAAATCCCAGCAGTTACAACTCCCAAACGTCAACGTCTATTTTACCCAAACTCCACTATTGTTCACACTTAGGCATATTGAGTATTTGTGCCGAGTGTGGTCCAAATCCATCATTGTTTGGGTCCACAGTGCTCTCTGGATGTAGGTGAACTACAACTCCCAAACCCAAGGTCAATTCCCACCAAACCCTTCCAGTGTGTTCTGTTGGTCATGGAAGTCCTGTATGCCATGTTTGGTTGAATTCCATCATTGGTGGAGTTCAGAATGCTCTTTGGTTGTAGGTGAACTATAAATCCCAGCAGTTACAACTCCCAAACGTCAACGTCTATTTTCCCCAAACTCCACCATTGTTCACACTTAGGCATATTGAGTATTTGTGCCGAGTGTGGTCCAAATCCATCATTGTTTGGGTCCACAGTGCTCTCTGGATGTAGGTGAACTACAACTCCCAAACCCAAGGTCAATTCCCACCAAACCCTTCCAGTGTGTTCTGTTGGTCATGGAAGTCCTGTATGCCATGTTTGGTTGAATTCCATCATTGGTGGAGTTCAGAATGCTCTTTGGTTGTAGGTGAACTATAAATCCCAGCAGTTACAACTCCCAAACGTCAACGTCTATTTTCCCCAAACTCCACCATTGTTCACACTTGGGCATATTGAGTATTTGTGCTGAGTGTGGTCCAGATCCATCATTGTTTGGGTCCACAGTGCTCTCTGGATGTAGGTGAACTACAACTCCCAAACCCAAGGTCAATTTCCACCAAACCCTTCCAGTTATTGGTCGTGGGAGTCCTGTGTGCCAAGTTTGGTTCCATTCCATCGTTGGTGGGGTTCAGAGTGCTCTTTGGTTGTAGGTGAACTATAAATCCCAGCAGTTACAACTCCCAAACGTCAACGTCTATTTTACCCAAACTCCACTATTGTTCACACTTGGGCATATTGAGTATTTGTGCCAAGTGTGGTCCAAATCCATCATTGTTTGGGTCCACAGTGCTCTCTGGATGTAGGTGAACTACAACTCCCAAACCCAAGGTCAATGCCCACCAAACCCTTCCAGTGTTTTCTGTTGGTCATGGAAGTCCTGTATGCCATGTTTGGTTGAATTCCATCATTGGTGGAGTTCAAAATGCTCTTTGGTTGTAGGTGAACTATAAATCCCAGCAGTTACAACTCCCAAACGTCAACGTCTATTTTACCCAAACTCCACTATTGTTCACACTTAGGCATATTGAGTATTTGTGCCGAGTGTGGTCCAAATCCATCATTGTTTGGGTCCACAGTGCTCTCTGGATGTAGGTGAACTACAACTCCCAAACTCAAGGTCAATGCCCACCAAACCCTTCCAGTGTGTTCTGTTGGTCATGGAAGTCCTGTATTCCAATATTTGGTTGAATTCCATCATTGTTGGAGTTCAGAATGCTCTTTGGTTGTAAGTGAACTATAAATCCCAGCAGTTACAACTCCCAAACGTCAACGTCTATTTTCCCCAAACTCCACCATTGTTCACACTTGGGCATATTGAGTATTTGTGCTGAGTGTGGTCCGGATCCATCATTGTTTGGGTCCACAGTCCAACAATATAAAATAATAGAAATAAAATAATAGTAATAAAATAATAATAGTATAAAATACTATTAATAAAATAATAATATTGTAAAGTAATAACAATATAATAATATAAAATAATGGCAATAAAATTAAAATATACAGTAATAGTAATAAAATAACAATAATATAAAATAATAGTAATAAATGTATTGTCGAAGGCTTTCATGGCTGGAATCACTAGTGGGTTTTTTCGGGCTCTAGGGCCATGTTCTAGAGGCATTTCTCCTGACGTTTCGCCTGCATCTATGGCAAGCATCCTCAGAGGTTGTGAGGTCTGTTGGAAATAGGACAATGGGTTTATATATCTGTGGAATGGCTGGGGTGGGGCAAAGAGCTCTTGTCCGCTGGAACTAGGTGTGAATGTTTCAACTGATCACCTTCATTAGCATTTGAAGGCCTGCCTGAGCCTGGGAAAATCTCTTGCTGGGAGGTGTTAATCTGTGCCTGGTTGTTTCCTCTCTGTTGTTTTGCTGTTGTAATTTTAGAGTTTTTTTAATACTGGTAGCCTGATTTTGTTCATTTTCATGGTCTCTTCCTTTCTGTTGAAATTGTCCACAAGTCTTCAAGTTCTTCCTAAAGACAGCCAACGTGGGTGCTAGTCTAATGTCTTTGGGGAGGGTGTTCCAAAGTCGGGGGGCAACCACAGAGAAGGCCCTGTCCCTCGTCCCCACCAAATGCGCCTGCGACGCAGGTGGGATCACGAGCAGGGCCTCTCCAGATGAACGAAGGGAGCGGGTGGGTTTGTAAACGGAGATGCGGTCACGCAGGTAGGCAGGTTCCAAAACGTTTAGGGCAGTGTTTATCAACCTGGGGGTCGGGACCCCTGAGGGGGTTGCGAAGGGGTGTCAGAGGGGTCACCAAAGACCATCAGAAAACAGTATTGTCTGATGATCATCTGGATTCCATGTGGGAAGTTTGAGGGAATTCTATCGTTGGTGGAGTTCAGAATGTTATTTGATTGTAATGAACTATAAATTCCAACAACTACAACTCCCAAAAGTCAAGGTCTATTTTCCCCAGGCTCCACCAGTGTTCACATTTGCGCATATTGAGTATTTGTGCCAAGTTTGGTCCAGATCCACCATTGTGTGAGTCCATAGTGCTCTCTGGATATAGGTGAACTACAACTCCCAAACTCAAAGGTCAATACCCACCAAACCCTTCCAGTGTTTTCCGTTGGTCATGGGAGTTCTGTGTGGCAAATTAGGTTCAAATCCATTGCTGGTGGAGTTCAGGATGCTCTTTGATTATAGGTGAACTATAAATCCCAGCAACTACAACTCCCAAATTACAAAATAAATCCTCCCCCAACCCCACTAGCATAGTGGGTGCATTGGGTATTTGTGCCCAGTTTGGTCCAGTGAATGAAAATACATCTTGCACATCTGCTATTTAATTATGATTTATAACAGTAGTAAAATGACTGTTATGAAGCAGCAACAAAAACAATGTTATGGTTGGGGGTCACCACCACTGTTATGTATTAAGGGGTCACGGCATTAGGCAATGTTATGTATTAAGGGGTCACGGCATTAGGAAGGTTGAGAACCACTGGTTTAGGGCTTTGTAGGTAAGCACCTGCACCTTGAATTGGGTTCGGTAGGTAAACGGCAGCCAGTGGAGCTCCTTAAACAGGAGGATTGACCTCTCTCTGTAAGGAGCCCCAGTTAATATCCTGGACCAACTGAAATTTCTGAGCCGTCTTCAAGGGCAGCCCCACGTAGAGCGCATTACAGTAGTCCAGTCTAGAGGTGACCAAGGCATGGACCACCCCGGCCAAATCAGCCTTCACGAGGTACGGTCGCAGTTGGTGCACGAGTCTCAATTGTGCAAAAACCCTCCCGGACACTGCCGACACCTGAGCCTCAAGCGTGAGCGATGAATCCAAGAGGACTCCCAAGCTGCGGACCTGTGGCTTCAGGGGGAGTGTAACCCCGTCCAGCACAGGTTGCCACCCTAGACCCCTTGACCAAGAGGACCTCTGTCTTGTCGGGATTGATCTTCAGCTTGTTCCTCCTCATCCAGATAGACACAGCGGCCAGGCACTCGTCCAGCACTTGAGGGGCTTCCTTGGAGTTAGGTGGAAAGGAGTAGCAGAGTTGGGCATCATCTGCGTAGAGGTGGCACCCAACTCCAAAACTCCGGATGACCTCTCCCAGCGGTTTCATGTAGATCAGTGGTTCTCAACCTTCCTAATGCCGTGACCCCTTAACACAGTCCCCCATGTGGTGGTGACCCCCAACCATAATATTGTTTTGCTACTTCATAACAGTCATTTTACTACTGTTATAAATCATAATGTAAATATCTGATCTGCAGGATGCATTTTCGTTCACTGGGCCAAACTGGGCACAAATACCCAATACGCCCAAATGTGAATGCTAGTGGGGTTGGGGGAGGATTGCTTTTGTAATCTGGGAGTTGTAGTTGCTGGGATTTATAGTTCACCTTTAATCAAAGAGCATTCTGAACTCCACCAGCAATGGATTTGAAATTAATTTGGCACACAGAACTCCCATGACCAATGGAAAATACTGGAAGAGTTTGGTGGACATTGACCTTGAGTTTGGGAGTTGTACTTCACCTATAGCCAGAGAGCACTGTGGACTCACACAATGGTGGATCTGGACCAAACTTGGCACAAATACTCAATATGTCCAAATGTGAACACTGGTGGAGTCTGGGGAAAATAGACCTTGACTTTTGGGAGTTGTAGTTGCTGGGATTTATAGTTCACTACAATCAAAGAACATTCTGAACCCCACCAATGATAGAATTAGCTCAAACTTCCCACATGGAATCCCCATGACCATCAGAGAATACTGTGTTTTCTGATGATCTTTGGTGACCCCTCTGACACCCCCTCACGACCCCCTCAAGGGTCCCGACCCCCAGGCTGAGAAACACTGATGTAGATGTTAAAAAGCATGGGGGACAGAATGGAGCCTTGCAGGACCCCACAGGTCAACGGCCAGGAGTCCAAGCAGGCGTCTCCCAGCTTCACCATCTGGGTCCGTCCCTCCTGGAAGGACCGGAGCCACGACAGGACCGTGCCCCCGAGACCCATCCCGGAGAGACAACCCAAAAGGATACCATGATCGATGGTATCGAAAGCCGCTGAGATGTCCAAGCGAACACTCCCCCTGTCCAGCTCTCTATAGTAATAAAATAAAAATATAAAATAATAGCAATAAAATAACAATAGTAATATAAAATACTAGCAATAAAGTAATAACATAAAATAATAGTAATAAAATAATAATAATATAAAATGCTAGCAATAAAATAAAAATATAAAATAATAGCAATAAAATAACAATAGTAATATAAAGTAATAGTAATATAATAATATAAAATAATGGCAATAAAATTAAAATATACAATAACAATAATAATACAAAATAATAGTAATAAAATAAGAATAATATAAAATAATAGCAAAAATAATAATATAAAGTAATAGCAACAAAATAATAATAATAATATAAAATGCTAGCAATAAAATAATATAAAATAATAGCAAAAATAACAATATAAAATAATAGCAAAAATAACAATACTATAAAATAATAGTACCGTAATAAAATAATAGCAATAAAATAATAATATAAAATAATAGTAATAATATAAATAATATAAAATAATAGTGATAAAATAAAATAATATAAAATAATAGCAATGAAATAATAATATAATGTAATAGAAATAATAATAGTAATATAAAATAATAGCCATAAAATAACAATAATATAAAATAATAGTAATAAAATAATAATAATATAAAATAATAGTAATAAAATAATAATAAGTTATAATATAAAATAATAGTAACAAAGTAAAATAATAGCAATAAAATTATAATATAAAATAATACCAATAAAATAATAATATAAAATGATAGTAATAAAATAATAATAATATAAATAATAATATAAATAATATAAAATAATAGTAATAAAATAATATAATATAAAATACTAGCAATAAAATAATGGTATAATATAATAGCAATAATAATAGTAATATAAAATAATAGTAATAATATAAATAATAATATAAATAATAGTAATAAAATAAAATAATAGCAATAAAATTATAATATAAAATAATAGCAATAAAATAACAATAATAATATAAAATGCTAGCAAGGGAAGGCCCAAGTTGGCCCAGGCCTGAGGCCTTGAGGAATGATGGGAGTTGGAGTCCAAAAACACCTCAAGGGAAGGCCCAGGTTGGCCCAGGCCTGAGGCCTTGAGGAATGATGGGAGTTGGAGTCCAGCAACACCTCAAGGGAAGGCCCAAGTTGGCCAGGCCGGGCCTAGCGGGACCCCAGAAGCCTAAAGTAGAGTAGCAATCCCTGTCATGTCTTGGAAAGCGCCACTCCCTTCGCCTCGCCTCCTCATTGGCTCCCCTTGACTCCCCTTTCCCCATCCTCGTCCTCCGATTGGCTCTCCCTCCTGTCACTCCGAGGAAATCCCCCCGCCCCCGCTCTTACTACCTTCTCTCTCTCAGTTTCCCTCAGCGAGGCATCCTCTCTGCACACGCTGTCCACGCGCCGCCGGCCGCGCGCTGATTGGTCCGCCGGGTTGTAAACACGGCGCGTCGGCCAATGGGAGCGCTGTGCACGAGGGCAGCACGAGGGCGGCATGGAGATCAACAGGAAGGGCGGGGGTATAAAAGGGAGACTCCGGGGCGGAGCTGGCCAGACGCCGAGAAGGCAGCCGAGGGGAAGGAGCTCCTCAGCGCGCAACATAATCATTTTTTTGGGGCAAAAAGGGCTATTTTGGAGATTCTTTTAACATTATAGGAAATCATTACTATATTATACTAATATAATTTCCTATATTTAATATTATAGGAAGTTATTATTGGATAATAATTCATAATAATTACTAAAATTGGCAGTTTGGGAAATAAAAAATACTTCTGAGTTATTACTATTATTGTAATTAAAATATAGTATATAATTTGGATTTTTGGGGAATTAAAAATACTTTATTACTATTATAGTAATTATAATATTACTATTATAGTAATTTTATATAATTTGGATTTTTGGGGAATTAAAAGTACTTCAGATTTATTACTATTATAGTAGTATATAATTTGGATTTTGGGGGAATTAAAAATACTTTATTACTATTATAGTAATTATAATACACTGATAATTGATTTCAATTGGCTGTTATATATTGCATATAATTACTGAAATTATTTTAATTTTTTTTAGAAATTTATCGTAATTGGGAAATTTATAGAATCTAAAAATATTTGAGAAATTTATCATAACTGGCAAATTTAAAAGACTCAAAATACTTCAGAATTTATTCTAATTGGGAAATTTATAGAATCTAAAAATATTTTTTGAAATTTATTCTAATTGGGAAATTTAAAAGAATCTAAAAATATTTTTTAAATTTACTATAATTGGCAAATTTATATATATTTGCCCCCTTTTTATGCTCCATTGGGAGGCACAACAAGACCCCCGTGCCCCTTTCGTGTGGTCAGTTGACCCCTTGAGCGTTTGGCCCATTTGATCAGGAGGACAAAACCAAGGTGTGAGCCATGGTGATGTTCAAGAAGCTGAAGGTCTTCCAGCTGTCCTTCTCCGAACCAGACGAGAAGGTCTACGGGAGCGGCGAGAAGGTCTGCGGCCGTGTTGAGGTCCAGGTCTCGGAGGTCACGCGGGTCACGGCCTTGCGCCTCCTGGCCTGCGGGGTGGCCAAGGTCTGCTGGACCGCCGGGCCGCAGCAGCGCAAGCAGTGCATGGAGTACCTGCGCTATGAAGAGGAGCTACACCTGGAGGACCAACCTCAAGGTGAGCATCTCCTGATTTCCTACAGCAAGTACGGGCCAGATTTGGCCCTCCGGGTGGTCAACAGTAAAAATGTGGGAGTGGGGTTAAATAAATGGGAAGGTGAGCATCTTCTAAGGAAGGTACGGGCCAGATCTGGGCCTCCAGGTGGTTTGGACTCCCAAGTCAACAATGCAAGGGTGGAAGTGAGATTCAATAAATAGGAAGGTGAGCATCTTCTAAAGAAGGTACAAGCCAGATCTGGACCTCCAGGTGGTTTGGACTTCAGATCAACAGTGAAAATGTGGGAGTCGGGTAAAAGGAATGGAAAGGTGAGCATCTTCTAAAGAAGGTATGGGCCAGATCTGGACCTCCAGGTGGTTTGGAGTCCCAAGTCAACAATGAAAGGGTGGAAGTTGGGTTCAATAAATAGGAAGGTGAGCATCTTCTAAGGAAGGTACGGGCCAGATCTGGACCTCCAGGTGGTTTGGATTCCCAAGTCAACAGTGAAAATGTGGGAGTTGGGTTAAATAAATAGGAAGGTGAACATCTCCTGAAGAAGGTATGATCCAGATTTGGCCCTCCAGGTGGTTTGGAGTCCCAAGTCAACAATGAAAGGGTGGAAGTGGAGTTCAATAAATAGGAAGGTGAGCGTCTTCTAAAGAAGGTATGGGCCAGATCTGGACATCCAGGTGGTTTGGAGTCCCAAGTCAACAATGAAAGGGTGGAAGTGGGATTCAATAAATAGGAAGGTGAGCATCTTCTAAAGACGGTACGGACCAGATCTGGACATCCAAGTGGTTTGGACTCACAAGTCAACAATGAAAGGTTGGGGGTGGGGTTCAATAAATAGGAAGGTGAGCATCTCCTAAAGAAGGTAATCTTTCAGAGTTGGCCAGGCCCGTTCCGAAGTATCGTTCTCCCATTGCTAGGTCTGGGAAGTCTGCACAAAGGTCACACAATTTGGATGGTCAGTGTCAAAACCAGGCCGAGCTGGACGCTGAGAGTCTTGAGACAGAAGGACGGACAGGAGAAAGGAGCAATAATAATAACTCTTAATCGCTCCTGTCCACCTGCTGCTACTGGCGTTTGGCAGCTGTGACGATCTGGATCGAGGGTGTACGTATCGAAATTGGATCCAGACAAGACGGGAGTACATCCTGGTCAGCCAAAAGGCCAAACAGGGTCTAGGGTTACGGGTCTGGGCAGTGGCCAGGGGACCTTTTGCACAGTTAAGACTTGTGCCCGTACATTGAGAAGCCAGTCTTGGCCACGCTCTTGTTACATTCCCCGAATAGACTACTGCAACGCGCTCTGGGTGGGGCTGCCTTTGAAGACTGTTCAGAAGCTTCAAATGATCCAATGCAGCAGCGGGCATAGAGATCTTGTTTGTTGTGTATCAAGCAATAATAAAAAATAATAACATAGCTACTTTATAAATAACCACTTTGAGTCTCCTTCGTGGAGAGGAAAAGAGGAATATAAGTAAACATCGTAATAATACGGTTGTTTTGAGAGGTCTTTTTTGTAAACAGTTAACAAAAGAATGGGTTGCGGTTTCCAATGATTCATGGCTTAAAATAGATGTCAACAGAATCTGTTCAGCAAGAGATCAGTGGAATGAGCTCAACTGCTCATTAAGGAGTTATGTTGAATGATATGGGTGACTATATATATTATATATATATATATGTATATAAAAATGAAGATTCAAACTGCATTGTCCGTACAGTCAGGGTAGATCCAGCTTGTGTTGGATCTTTGGGTTCATAGCTTGGTTGTGTTTACATGTGTTTCTAGGCACTTATCTTATTTATTATTTATTATCTTGGTTTGCATATTTGAAAAATAGATACGTAGGGTGCACCTACAGTGTAGAAATGAATGCGGTTCGATGCCCTTTTGAAAGTGGTTTGACACCACTGTAATATATTATATGTGTGGTTTGATACCACTGCAATATATTATATATGCATATTAGGCTTGGGCAATCCGTGGTTCTAAATGGTTCTAAAGTACTTACAAAACTAAAGTTCTGGTGGTGAAAATTTCAGAACTCTTAACAAAACTTTCAAAATTTAATTATTATTTAATTATTGGTGATTTTAATGACAGAACCAATTAGGAACTGCCATTTATTATGAAATTTTGAGAGTTTTGTTAGAGTTCTGAAATTTTCACCACCAGAACTTTAGTTTTGTAAGTACTTTAGAACCATTTACAACCATGGATTGCCCAAGCCTAATGCGTATTATATGTGTGTATGTATATAGTGTAATATTTGTTTGTGGGATTAACATAGCTCAAAAACCACTGGACAAATTGACACCAAATTTGGACACAATACTCGTATTAGGCCAACAAGTGACCATCACTCATAAAAACACTGAAAAACAGAATAGAAGAGACTTAAAAAGCCCCAAAAAATTACAACACATGCACAAAACCACTTATACATATATACACACACACACGTAAGACATATACATTGGCTGGGCCACAGCAACGCGTGGCAGGGGATGGCTAGTATATATCTATATAAATAAAAATGTTTGTGGGATTGCCGTAACTCAAAAACCACTGGACAAATGGACACCAAATTTGGACACAAGACCCCTCTCAGGCCAATGAGTGACCATCACTCATAAAAACACTGAAAAACACAGCAGAAGGGACTTAAAAAGCCAAAAAAAAATACAATCCATGCACAAAACCACATATATATGCAAACACACATATACACACACAAAACACTGCCTGGGCCGCAGCAACACATGGCAGGGGACGGTGTGTGTGTGTGTCAAAGCATTGGTTTCTACTGTCTTGAGATTATATATATACACACATACTTTTTGTGTATTGTGAGTGCTAGCTCCGAATGTGCAGCGTGAGGACTATTGCATAATCATAATATTTGCTGAGTGGCGAGAAAAGTGCTGAGTGGCGAGAAGCGTCTCTGCTTTTGAAGAAGGAAGGGAGCGGGGCCAGTCGGGAAGGGATGCCCTTTCTGGGCTTTGTAGGAGATGCCTTGGCTGGCTCAGCAAGGCTTCTCAAGGAAGTACAGTCCGTCCCCGCTGCGGCCCATTCAGCGGTCAGTATTAATAGGCGGCACTTCCCTCTTTGAGAAGCGTTAAAGAGGAGAGGTGTCATCTGTTGGCGAAACTTGGCTGAGGGTCAGAGCTTTGCTGCGGGAGAAAGATAAGGCCACCAAAGCCGCCGTAGTTTCTGGACAGCGATAAAAGGGTTGGGATGGGGCCTCCCATGTAGTAGTACGTAGTAGTAGTGGACATCAAAGTCCCTCTTGGGACCTTGATATCATTTCTTAACAGCCATTATTATTATTATTATTATTATTATTATTATTATTGGACATCAAGGTACCTTTTGGGACCTTGATGTCATTTCTTAACAGTTAATATATTTTTATTATTATTATTATTATTAGTAGTAGTAGTAGTAGACATCATATTATTATTATTAGTAGTAGTAGTAGAAGTAGTAGTAGACATCAAGGTACCTCTTGGGACCTTGATGTCATTTCTTAACAGTTAATATATTTATTATTATTATTATTATTAGTAGTAGTAGTAGTGGACATCAAGGTACTTCTTGAGACCTTGATGTCATTTCTTAACAGTTAATATATTTATTAGTAGTAGTAGTATAGTAGTAGTAGTAGTGGACATCAAGGTACCTCTTGGGACCTTGATGTCATTTCTTAACAGGTAATATATTTTTATTAGTAGTAGTAGTAGTAGTAGTAGACATCAAGGTACTTCTTGGGACCTTGATGTCATTTCTTAACCGTTAATATATTTATTATTATTATTGGGCATCAAGGCACCTCTTGGGACTTTGAACTCATTTCTTAAGTTAATAAAATCATTTATTTATTGTTATCATCACACCTTACCTTGTGGTCCAAGGCAGGGTACTATTAGTATTATTTTCCTTCTTATTGTTTGAGGGCAGGGTGTACGACAGAGTAAGCCAAAAATTATTGTTTATTTGCTGCCATTATTATTATTATTATTATTATTCTCCTCCTTGCAGCATGAGGAATGGGTACTTCACATTGAAAACAGGGAAGCAAAACAAAACACTTAGTAAAATACATATAACAAGATGCACACAGGTGTCAAATGCAGATCAAATTATCTATATGGTATAATATGTATATATAGAGAGAGAGAGTCAGAACAGCAGCTCATGAAATAGGGTGTTTGCAAGGGGGAGTTCAGGGTCAATGAGGACTGCAATTATATGTGTGTGTGTATACATATATATAAAATGGCTTTGCAAGGGGGAATTCAGGGGTCATTGCAGGCTGCAATTTTATATATCTAAGTCAAATAAATTACATATAATTTGAATAAATTGCCTGTATATGGAATCAGAATGGTGTCTCTTCTTCAAATATCGTGTTACGGCTTTGCAAGGGGGAATTCCGAAGCCATTGGAGACCGCGTTGTGTTGTATTTCATGCTTATTTCGGCAACAACTCTGTTTTAACGGGCCTCTCTCTCTCTGTTTCCTCTCTCTTCCCAGATGCAGACGGTTCCGTGATTCTGAGGCCCGGAAACTCCTACGAGTACAAGTTCTCCTTCCAGCTGCCCCAAGGGTCAGTATCAGCCGGAGAAAGGCGGCCATTGCGGTCTTGGTTTAGAAGCCACCCTAGCTCAGGTGCTTGTATGGTGCTATGTTTTGACCCCTGTGTGTGTGTGTCTTTTCTGTAGGCCGCTGGGGACCACCTTCAAGGGCAAGTACGGCTCCGTGGACTACTGGGTCAAGGCCTTCCTGGACCGGCCTTCTTTCCCCACCGAGAAGGTCAAGAAGGAGTTCAAGGTCATGGACGAGATTGACGTCAACACGCCCGACCTCATGGTGAGCCTTGCCTCCTGACCTCTGGCCTTTCCCAGGCTCACCTTTGACCCCAACCACAGCTAAGCCAGAAATGCAACCCAAACTAACGTTGCAACGTTATTTTCCTTGCAGTGCCCCATCTCTGCCAAGAAGGAGAAAAAAGTCTCCTGCATGTTCATTCCCGATGGCCACGTCTCGGTCAGCGCCAGGATTGACCGCAAAGGCTTCTGCGATGGTGAGTTTCCCTATATATTACTATATTTATATAATATTTGTATATAGGTTTATATAGATACAGATTTTGATATATAGGTTTGAGTGTTGGATTCTGGTTCTGAAAATATTTATAAATTATATATATATTAGCATATAGGCTGGTTTTTATATATCGATATGGTTTGAATGTTGGGCGGTGACTATATAAGGCTATAGGTAATCCAACCTCTGGTTTCTGGAATGACTCGCCCTGTAGACGGCAAAAGAGTCTGCGGTTTGGTGTGTGACGTTTCCCGCTTCCTTCCTCTCCTCGCAGGTGATGAGATCTGCATCAACGCAGACTTTGAGAACACGTGTTCGCGCATCGTGGTGCCCAAGGCGGCCATCCTGGCCAAGCACACCTACCTGGCCGGCGGTCAGACCAAGGTCTTCTGCCAGAAGCTCTCCTGCGTGCGCGGGAACCACATCATCTCCGGGATGAGCGAGTCCTGGCGCGGGAAGAGCATCCGCGTCAAGAAGATCAAGCCCTCCATCCTGGGATGCCACATCCTCCGCGTGGAGTACTTCCTCCAGGTCAGCAGCATCATTGTCACTATGGGGACGATTATATCATATTATTTTATATTATTATAGTAATAAATAATAATAAAAAACTATATACCACTCCATTTTATTACACTATTATATATTCATTTTATATCTATTATACTATTATTTTATAATATAATTAGCAATAGCAATATCATGATCATTATTTTGTTATGCTATTATTTGGATATCTTTTTGTTCTATTATATTTTATATTATTATAGTATATTATTTTATTAAACTATTATAAATTATTTATTATTGTATTTTGATATAATATTTTATTGTCATTTTATTATTATAGTATGTTACTTTATTATACTATTATGATTATTCTATTTTGATACAATATTTTATTGTCGTTTTATTATTATAGTATGTTACTTTATTATACTATTATTATGATGATTATTGTATTTTAATATAATATTTTGTCATTTTATTATCATACTATGTTACTTTATTATACTATTATGATGATTAATTATTCTATTTTGATATAATATTTTATTGTCATTTCATTATTATAGTATGTTACTTTATTATACTATTATGATTAATTATTCTATTTTGATATAATATTTTATTGTCATTTTATTATTATAGTATGTTACTTTATTATACTATTATGATGATTAATTACTTATTATTATTTTTAACTTGACGCCATGCCTGTGTCTCACTTTTCTTTTCCTCCTCCTCCTTTCTTTCCTTCTGTTTAGATCTACGCCAGCGTGCCCGGGTCCAAGAAGGTGCTTCTGGAGCTTCCGCTGGTCATTGGGAGCAAGTCGTCCGGAATCGGAAGCCGCAGCTCCAGCATGGCCAGCAGCCAGGCCAGCTCCGAGATGAGCTGGGTCGACCTCAACCTCCCCGATGCGCCCGAAGGTGAGACACGAGGGGGATGGACTGGGTGTCCCCGTGGGTATCTCATAGAGGGTAGGGCTGGATGGCCTTTGGGGGTCCCTTCTGCAATGATGTCTCCCAAGGCAGTTCCTGGGTGAGCCCCCCCCCCCCCTCGTATAGACCTCATACTAACCCTATGTGTGTATTTGTGCTCACAGCCCCCCCATGCTACCTGGACATTGTCCCCGAGGACCACCGCCTGGAGAGCCCGACAGCCCCGCTGCTGGACGACCTGGACGGCTCCTCCTTCGACAGCCCCCTCTTCATGTACGCCCCCCCGTTCCAGTTCATGCCCCCGCCCACCTACACCGAGGTCAGTCGGAGTCAAAGTTGAAAAAGCGGAATATTATTTATTTCATGCATTGCTATTACTATTGCAATAGTAATGGTGGTGACGATAATGATGGTGATGAATGTTTAAATTGTATTGTACTTGGCTTTAATCTTATCATAACTTGGTTTTATTGTGAGCCGCTTTAAATGGTCATAATTTTTATTATAGCAGTAAAACGGGATGGTAATTACAATAATAATACTTTAATTGTATTGTGCTCGGTTTTGTTGCGAGCCACTTTGAAAAAGCAGAATAATAATAATATAATAATAATAATAATAATAATAATAATAATAATAATAGTGTTTTAATTGTATTTACTTGGTTTTATTTTGTGCTACTTGGAAAAAAGCAGGATATTATTAATAATATTATCATTTGCCAGCTTCTATATTATTATTAGTAGTAGTATTATTACTCATTATATGCCAGCTTCTATATTATTATTATTATTACTATTTCTCATTATTTGTCAGTTTCAATATTATTAATATTAGTATTATTATATGCCAACTTCTATATTATTATTAGTATTATTACTCATTCTTTGCCAGTTTCTATATTTATTTATTATATGCCAGTTTCTATATTATTATTGGTATTATATGTTAGCTTCTATATTATTATTATTATTACACATTATTTGCCAGTTTCTATATTATTATTGGTATTATATGTTAGCTTCTATATTATTATTATTATTATTATTATTACACATTATTTGCCAGTTTCTAAATTATTATTATTATTATTTACCAGTTTCTATATTATTATTGGTATTATATGCAAGCTCCTTTATTATTATTATTATTATTATTATTACTATTACTCATTCTTTGCCAGTTTCTATATTATTATTATTATTATTATTATTATTATTATTATTATTCACCAGTTTCTATATTATTATTGATATTATATGCAAGCTATTATTACTATTACTATTACTCATTCTTTGGCAGCTTCTATATTATTATTATTATTATTACACATTATTTGCCAGTTTCTAAATTATTATTATTATTGTATTGTCGAAGGCTTTTTATTATTATTATTAATTATTATTATTATTCACCAGATTCTATATTATTATTGGCATTATATGCAAGCTTCTTTATTATTATTATTATTGCTCATTATTTGTCAGTTTTACTATTATTAGTATTATATGCCAGCTTCTCTATTATTATTATTATTATTATTATTGAACCCCCAGTGGTGCAATGGGTTAAACCCTTGGGTTGGCAGGACTGCTGACCAAAAGGTCGGCAGTTCTAATCCGGGGAGTGGGGTAAGCTCCTGTCTGTCAGCTCCAGCTTCCTATGTGGGGACATGAGAGAGGCCTTGCACAGGATGGTCACACCATCCAGGCAGTGTCCTTGCAGACAGCCAATTCTCTCACACCAGAAGCAACTTGCAGTTTCTCAAGTGGCTCCTGATACTATACTATACTATACTATACATATAATATGTCATTTTCCAATCTGGCTCCTGTTCCTTTGCAAAGCAAACCCAATAATCATCCCTCCCATTGCTTTCCTCTCTTTCCAGGTGGATCCCTGCACTGTCAACAACAACAACAACAAGGTGCAGTGAGAACCAGAAAGAAGCAACAATGAGTTATCTTTGTTTTTCTTCCTTTATGACGGACTTGTATTCCAAAGAGTTGCACCCGTTCCTTGCAACGGGACGAAGAAGAAGAGGAAGAGACACTCCTCCTCGCGTGGTTGGGCCTTTCCTTCTGTCTTTTGGGGGGAAAAACTTCCTTTCTTCTCCATAGAAATGGCCACGTGGAGCCAGAAGTGTGGGTGCGCAACAAAAGGACAGGCGCAGCAGTGGTGGCGCTTCCCTTTGGGAAAAGGAGAAGGAAATAACTACTGATGGAATCTCAGATGGAGCGGTTGCGATTTGAGATCGAAGATGGACAGTGGATGTTTTTGGTGTGGAATTGTGGCTTTTGTGTATATGGTGTATGGTTCCTGTGGATAGAGGCGATTCTTGGGCATTTGGAGGCCTCAAAGACTCGATTTAAGGTGGATTTTGGGAAGAGAGAGTTGCATCGAGATCAATAATGTCTATCAATACTGAATAGAATCAATACTTGGGCATTTTAAGGCCTTAAAGTCTCAATTTAAGGTGGATTTAAGGTGGACTTTGCAAGGAAGAATTGAATCAAGATCAGTAATTTCTATCAATACTGAATAGAATCAATTCTTGGGCTCTTTAAGGCCTTAAAAGTCTCAATTTAAGGTGGAATATTGCAAACAAGAACTGAATCGAGATCAATAATTTCTATCAGTACTGAATAGAATCAATTTTTGGCCTTAAAGTCTCAATTTAAGGTGGATTTTTGCAAGGAAGAACTGAATCAAGATCAATAATTCCTATTATCAATTATTGGGCTCTTTAAGGCCTCAAAGTCTCGATTTAAGGTGGAATTTTGCAAACAAGAACTGAATCGAGATCAATAATTGCTATTAATACTGAATAGAATCAATTCTTGGGCATTTTAAGGCCTTAAAATCTCAATTTAAGGTGGAATTTTGCAAAGAAGAATTGAATCAAGATCAATAATTACTATTTATCAATTCTTGGGCTCTTTAAGGCCTCAAAGTCTCAATTTAAGGTGGATTTAAGGTGGAATTTTGGAAGAGAGTTGTATTGAAGTTGGTGTTTGTTATGTTTATTATGATGAGAACGCGGCAATAAACGCACTCCGTTCGATAAGCAATAAGCAAATTAACCTTATTTTGCAATTTCAAAGCAAAGCCAACAAGCATTATTTGTTATTTACTTGATTTCTAATGACGTTTTTGTTTTTGTTTGTGGTTGTTTTGTTGTTTTTTTGCGTGTGGATAAACCAGTAAAAAATTGGGAAATATTTTGGGATATTTTCCCATTAAGTATCTATCTATATCTATCTATATATCTCAGGCATTTTTCACGGCATCTTTATAAATACCGAAAAAGACCAAAATATGCAGATTTGTTTGTAAACAAGTAAACAACCAGGTGCCAAAATGGCTTTGCCTTTGTTTTTCCACCCAAAGCCTTAACGAGCCTCTTGATTTTTCTCTCTTAATGACGTGGTTTATCCTCAACGGAGATAAGTAAATGCACTTTTTTATTATTGTATTCTTTCTGATAGCACTGCATTATTGTTATTGTTGTTGTTTTGTTGTTGTTGTTATTATTATTCAAAGTGTTAATGAAGCCCAGGTTTCAGTGTAATTAATGCAAGAGAGAGATGCTCATCTCCTGTTTTCTACTCCTTTTGTGATGCTTTTCTTCCTAATTTTTTTTGTATTGGTTTGGAAAAGTTATATATTTTATATTGTGTTAATATAACCTCTTTTATGCGGGGTTGACATTTCGTAAATATAATAAAAAGTTTCCAAAACTTTAAAGAAGAGTCAAATTTCTTGTATTGCAGGGTGTATTTTCATTCACAAATGCCCAAATTTGAATACTGGTGGAATTGGTAGGGATTGATTTTCTCATTTGGGAGTTGTAGTTGATGGGATTTGTAGTTCACCTACAACCAAAGAGCATTCTGAACTCCACCAATGATGGAATTGAACCAAACATGGCACAAAGAACTCCCTTGACCAACAGAAAATACCAGAAGGGTTTGGTGGGCATTGACCTGAATACTGGTGGAATTGGTGGGGATTGATTTTCTCATTTGAGAGTTGTAGTTGGTGGGATTTGTAGTTCACCTTCAACCAAAGAGCATTCTGAACTCCACCAATGATGGAATTGAACCAAACATGGCACAAAGAACTCCCTTGACCAACAGAAAATACCAGAAGGGTTTGGTGGGCATTGACCTGAATACTGGTGGAATTGGTGGGGATTGATTTTCTCATTTGGGAGTTGTAGTTGGTGGGATTTGTAGTTCACCTTCAACCAAAGAGCATTCTGAACTCCACCAATGATGGAATTGGCTCAGCCTTGGCAGAAAGAACTCCCTTGACCAACAGAAAATACCAGAAGGGTTTGGTGGGCATTGACCTGAATACTGGTGGAATTGGTGGGGATTGATTTTCTCATTTGGGAGTTGTAGTTGATGGGATTTGTAGTTCACCTACAACCAAAGAGCATTCTGGACTCCACCAATGATGGAATTGGCTCAGCCTTGGCAGAAAGAACTCCCTTGACCAACAGAAAATACCAGAAGGGTTTGGTGGGCATTGACCTGAATACTGGTGGAATTGGTGGGGATTGATTTTCTCATTTGGGAGTTGTAGTTGGTGGGATTTGTAGTTCACCTTCAACCAAAGAGCATTCTGAACTCCACCAATGATGGAATTGGCTCAGCCTTGGCAGAAAGAACTCCCTTGACCAACAGAAAATACCAGAAGGGTTTGGTGGGCATTGACCTGAATACTGGTGGAATTGGTGGGGATTGATTTTCTCATTTGGGAGTTGTAGTTGATGGGATTTGTAGTTCACCTACAACCAAAGAGCATTCTGGACTCCACCAATGATGGAATTGGCTCAGCCTTGGCAGAAAGAACTCCCTTGACCAACAGAAAATACCAGAAGGGTTTGGTAGGCATTGACCTGAATACTGGTGGAATTGGTGGGGATTGATTTTCTCATTTGGGAGTTGTAGTTGATGGGATTTGTAGTTCACCTACAACCAAAGAGCATTCTGAACTCCACCAATGATGGAATTGGCTCAGCCTTGGCAGAAAGAACTCCCTTGACCAACAGAGAATACTGGAAGGGTTTGGTGGCCAGTGACCTTTGAATTTGGGAGTTGTAGTTGCTGGGATTTATGGGATTGATTTTCTCATTTGGGAGTTGTAGTTGGTGGGATTTGTAGTTCACCTTCAACCAAAGAGCATTCTGAACTCCACCAATGATGGAATTGGCTCAGCCTTGGCAGAAAGAACTCCCTTGACCAACAGAAAATACCAGAAGGGTTTGGTGGGCATTGACCTGAATACTGGTGGAATTGGTGGGGATTGATTTTCTCATTTGGGAGTTGTAGTTGATGGGATTTGTAGTTCACCTACAACCAAAGAGCATTCTGGACTCCACCAATGATGGAATTGGCTCAGCCTTGGCAGAAAGAACTCCCTTGACCAACAGAAAATACCAGAAGGGTTTGGTAGGCATTGACCTGAATACTGGTGGAATTGGTGGGGATTGATTTTCTCATTTGGGAGTTGTAGTTGATGGGATTTGTAGTTCACCTACAACCAAAGAGCATTCTGAACTCCACCAATGATGGAATTGGCTCAGCCTTGGCAGAAAGAACTCCCTTGACCAACAGAGAATACTGGAAGGGTTTGGTGGCCAGTGACCTTTGAATTTGGGAGTTGTAGTTGCTGGGATATATAGTTCACTCTACAAGCAAAAAGCATTCTGAACCCCACCAATGATCTAATTGAACCAAACGTGGCACAAAGAACTCCATTGACCAACAGAAAATACTGGAAGGGTTTGGTGGGCATTGACCTTGAGTTTGGGACTTGTAGTTGCTGGGATTTGTAGTTCACCCCACAAGCAAAACGCATTCTGAACTCCACCAATGATATAATCGAACCAAACGTGGCACAAAGAACTCCATTGACCAACAGAAAACTGGTGGTTTGGAGGAAATAGACCTTGACATTTGGGTGTTGTATTTGCCGGGATTTATAGTTCACCTACATCCAGAGAGCACTGTGGATAGATCTGGACCAAGTTTGGCACAAATATTCCATATGCCCAAATGTGAACACTGGTGGAGTTTGGGGGGAATAGACCTTAACATTTGGGAGTTGTAGTTGCTGGGATTTATAGTTCACCTACAATCAAAGAGCATTCTGAACCCCACCAATGATGGAATTGAACCAAACTTGGCAGACAGAACTCCCATGACCAACAGAAAATACTGGAAGGCGTTGGTGGGCATTAACCTTGCGCTTGGGAGTTGTAGTTCACCTATATCCAGAGAGCTCTGTGGACTCGGACAATGATGGATCTAGACCAAACATGGCATGGATACTCCATATGTCCACATGTGAACACTGGTGGAGTTTAGAGGAAATAGGCCTTGGCATTTGGGAGTTGTAGTTGCTGGGATTTATAGTTCGCCTACAACCAAAGAACATTCTGAACACCACTAATGATGGAACTGAACGAAACTTGGCACACAGAACTCCCTTGACTAACAGAGAATACTGGAAGGGTTTGGTGGGCATTGACCTTGAGTTTGGGAGTTGTAGTTGATTTTGGGAGTTGTAGTTCACCTACATCCGGAGAGCTCGGACAATGATGGATCTGGACCAAACTTGGCATGGATACTCAAGAAGCCCAAATGTGAACACTGGTGGAGTTTTGGGGAAAATAGACTTTGACATTTGGGAGTTGTAGTTGCTGGGATTTATAGTTCACCTACAATCAAAGAGCATTCTGAACTCCACCAATGATGGAATGGAATGGAACCTGATGGAATGGAGCATTCTGGGACCCGAGAGACATAAGAGAAGCGTCCCCGCGGACATCCAGGAGTCCCCTGGGCAACAACGTCTTTGTAGACGGCTGAGTCTCTCACGCCAGAAGTGACTTGCAGCACGCAACTGACCCAACCTAGAGACCTTTTCAGGAGCAACTATGATAATGATCTCAATCAACGCCCAAGGCATGTCAGCGGCCAAAGAACAGCCGCTCTGCTCTACAAACTGTGCCGAGATAAGGAATGTGACGTGCCGTGAAACACACAGGGAGACACAACAACACTACAAGTTCCAGGAAGGATCTTCGTGGGGGAAAGAACACACGCAAGAACACACTGAAGAAAACAATATGGAGGCAGTTCTCTAAGTTGGAAGGGACCCCTGAAGGTCATCCAGTCCAGCCCTAATACTAATAATAATAATAATGATAATAAT